>NC_041724.1:9233813-9458813 GCF_900700375.1 Denticeps clupeoides
AAAAATCTATTAAACGTAAATATACTTGTCTGACAAACAATTATGAAGAAAAGTGTGAGTATATTTGACCTCAAAATTCACAAGATGTTTCTTGAACAATAAACTCAAGAAAAATATAAGCTATAAGCTCCTCTTCAAGCTCTTTTGCCTTACACATTAGGTTCAATTATATTTATATATCTAAACTTGTGTACTCAAAGTTTACTTGCATACTTTTATTAAATTAGTGTGGAGCAAACTTGTGCTGACATTTACAAGTAGTACATTTAATATTAGCCTACCAATTACATAAAGTATACTTTTATAGTATACAATTTACTCATGTATTCTTAATAAAGTCAACTATTTAGTCATTTATTAACAACATCAATTTCATATTAGTTTATATTAACGATAATAATACTAATTACACTTCTGGCACCCCATTTCGGGCCATATATTCATCTGTAATATATAACTAATGATGAAATATCTTACCATATTGTACAAACATGCCCAGATGCTTCTGTAGCATTCATGCATTTTCATCCAGCTGTGATCTAAAAAGCCTGTATCCAGATCAGAATTCAGATTCTTTATTAGAATTATGGAAGCAATTTTAATACGATACAAAATTGATAGTGCATACCATTCCCAGTTTCCAGTTTACATTATTTTGCAATGGCCATTCATTTTGTTTAATGCCCTGCCATATGAGACCCTGACAGCATTTTCTTTCAGAGTGGAACCTTGTGGGTCTCAAAGTGGGATCCAGCGGTCCATGATACATTCCTCAAGGACGCTCTCTGCCTGCCTACATTTCATTAATAATTGCAAAAGTGCCCTTGGAGCTTATTTCACGCAGTGCAGAGGCGTCTGGGGCAGTGAGCACTTGCATCCACACGGGGGCACTGTAGCTCTTTCCAGGGGGTGCCTGTCTTGAAAAGCAGGCCACAAAAATGAAGAGCCGTAACGTGTGAAATGAATATGGCCGCATATGTTGGTTTGCTGTTGGTTTAATCCAGCAGGGTACCAGGGCAGGAAGACCAAAAGCGCTCCTTCACGTGGAAACAGAGCACCCTGGCCCGGTAAAGTTCACCTGGCGCAGCCGGTGAAGAGAATTAAGGGCAGTAATCAGACAGGACCCTCCTCTGCCCGACAGCAGGACCTCCTCTCTGCCGCGTCAGGAGGCGCCATTTAGAACGAGCTTATTCCTTAGGCCCTGTCAAGCTAAAGTGCCAATTCACATCAATAGGGCTCAGTCATGCAGCGCCAAAGTAATGGGAGGGCAGAAAAGTAATTTGGTAAAAAAGAAATTAGAGCTGGCAGAGGGGCCTATCGTTAAAAGTTAGATGTGATTAAAGGTTCAGGTAATATTGATTAAACCTCTATTTCAGCGCCTCCAGTTACGTGAAAAGAAAAGGCAGAAAAAAAATAAAATAAAACTGAGCGTCTGTGTCTTTGGTCTGATTCAATTCGTGATATTTGAACTTAAGCCTTTCATTTCTTTAAATCATCACTTCCATTTGCCTTCAAGACTAATAGACACACTTTTTATTTAGACGTATTCAAGATGAAATGGAACGGGAATAAGCCTTTCCTTTTCTTGTGAGATATCGAATTGAAACACGTTGATAATGGTTCAAATTAAAAGTAACAAGTCAAGTGGAACTTCCATCAATTATTCACAATAGCAAAGTCTACGCTTAAAATGCACAGGAAAAAAAAAAGAGAAGATAATAGGCTGCGGGGTGTTAAAGTACGATACGTCATTTCACACTGTCTCCCCGGTGCAGGGTAATTTCGGTGGGATGGGTTATGAGGGAGGAGAAAATATTGACATTGCCTCGCAAATATCGTCCAGAGGAGGTTCCCACCGATGGCGAAATTAGCCCAGGAGTAAAGAAATAGAAGCCGTGCCTGCTGCCGGTGCAATAATAAAAGCTGTGGGGTCTGTTTCCTGGCAAACTGGTGACCGAGGACTCGCTGAGGACAACAGGGCCGAGATGCTTTTAGTGCTTCTCAGAACTTTTCCCAAGCAAAATATTCAATTAGGGGCACGATTTGGCTGTGCAAGTCTGTTTAATGCAAATAATCCTGATAATTGCCTTTAAAAGCGAGTGCGGCGCCCCATCCTGAGATGCGTCACAGCTTTTCCACGCTTGGGAGTCAGCATCAACATGTAGAAAGGACGCCCCATATCGAAACCCCTTCTCCCCATGTGACTAATCCATTCTGTTTCACGTTGTTATTCCCTTTTGATAATTTTATCCTGTGGGGAAATGGCATTTGAATGATTTCAGATATTCCAGACGTGCAGCACACAGTGGATGTCGGGGCCAAAAAAAAAAAAAAAAGAGCCTGATAAAGGCTTATTTAGCGCATTAATAATGTAATAAATAAACACCTGTGATTAGCTCCCCGCATGTCTTGCTGATTCCATCTGCCCAGTAATCCTGGGTGCTAATGGAATAGTTTTTAATTATGATAATTCTGTTCTTTCACTGAGGTTTTTTTTTTTATTACCTTTGGTAAATATTACGGGGGCACAGGGGGCCTTCTAATGGTTATTTATTGGCTTGCATTGATTAGGATTATACCCTTGTTCTGTGAATTTTATGTACCACTGCGGTTTGCTTCCTTGCAAGCCACAGGCCAAGCAGAAAAGAACATAAAAAAATGGACGCATTGATATTCCCTCTGCCATTTTCTCTCGGCAATGCCATGTGTTCACAAATCAAAAGAGAAGAGAAGTTAAGTGTTCATTGTCAGTGCAATCTACCCTAAAGCTCTAAGATGTTTCAATAGCCCAGGTTCTAGTCCCTGAACCCCCAAAAAACCCTGCTGTTGTAAGCATGAAATCAATCCACTTTTACTTCTCACGGGGCCTCACTGCGCTGGAAATGTCTGGGCACATTCACAGGGAAATTAGGTGAAAACCACATTTTCAAAAGGAGAATCAGTGGGGTTTTGTCCTTGAAAATGTCAGTGGTAGCAGTGCTCGGCTCTCGCAGCAGAGAGCAGAAAGCAAACAGGCCCGTGATGGGCGGCTCCTCTTCTCTTGGTAAACAGAATCTTTTATCAGCCGGTTTTGAACCTGCTCTCGCTTGCTTCGAACAAGATTCGCTCTCGTGAATATTCCCCCAGCAAAACACACCATGGCCTTTCATTATTGTTTTGTGAGGTCGACGTTGCCGAGGAGTTCAGAATCATTTAGCCCCCCAATCCATGCAAATTGCCTTTGGCAAAGTCCCAGAAAAGCAAGCAGACCTGACATCGGCACCTCAAGGCCAACCGGCGAGTTCGGGGGGCTCGTCTGCCTCCGTGGAGGCGGGCACTCGCCGTGGACGGGGCTGGAATTGCCCTGAGGCGACCGAGGCCTGCAGAGCCCTGCACCTGGTTCTCCGAGGACACGGCTTGACCCTGGGCGCCATCCGAGCTGGTGTACACCTGAGCCGCCCTCACCCTCTAGCAATTAAAAAAAAAAAAAAAAAAACCCGCCCGTTCATTCACACCCCTGGGTGAACGCGTGGATGTCTGGCCGAGGGTCCGTAACGCAATGGCTGCGCCATCGAGAAGCAGCCACCATCCAGCTCTCTGCCCTATGGCATTATTTTTGTGTTCCAGAAGGGATCAGAGAGAGCTTCTGTGAAGTGTAAAAATTCTTTTAGCTGATTATAAAGTCATATCAGGTGTTAGAAATGAAGGCATGGTTCAGAGCTGAAGTGTGCTTTAGTGTGTGGTGTGCCAAGCGAGGGAGGATTTTTATGTCTGCTCTGCGAGGTGACATGAAAAGTAAATCTCTTTCAACCTCCGGGAGGTGAATATGGGAACTACAAAGGGCGAATGGTTTTCAGACTTATTTCCAGAGAAGGGAAATGTGCATGAAGAATGCACAGCCATACATTATTTAAAAACATGACTCCTTCCAGCATATTTAACATGCAAAATCATTGGATGGATGGTAAGAAAATGAGCAACGCACCTCCAGAAAGGATTTGGAACAAAATGCCGACCAAAATAGCGTCCTAATTGATACATATTATATTTATATTTACAGCATTTATCTGAAGTCCTTATTCTGAGCCATTACGAATAAGTAGTTACAGGGACAGTGACCCTGGAGACACTCAGGGTTAAGCGTCTTGCTCAGGGGCACAGTGGTAGTAAATGGGGTTTGATCCTTTGTGGTCGTCTGGTTCGTATGTAATTGTATTTCCCACTAATGCTACTAGCACATATTCTATATTTCCCTCAGTGTTCCCAGCAACAGAAAGTTCAATTTGTTTACTGGTGTTTTCAAGATGACAGGATTAAAGAAACAATAGGCTGTATTTCATGTCCACCCACCTTAATTGGTTCCTGAGCCACTTTTTAACACAAAGCATGTTCAGCCAATGCAATGGTGGGTCTTGGCCACTAGAGGTCGCTTTTAGACACAGACCAATTGGACTGACAATGAGCAGATTGTGTTTTATTGCATTCACCCATGTCCTTCACTCTATATTCAGTTTCTCAGTTCCTTTAGTCTTTGCTTGGTCTTGTCCATTTCAACATGGGTTTTGTGTTTAACCAAGAAGATTATTTGCCAAATACTTCATTTCCTTTTGTTTTTCCTTTTATTAAATGTCCTCTTTTTCTTGTGCAATATGACAGTTATACATAAAAAAAAAAACAACATATAAATATGTAATAACCAATTTTTTATGGGTAAGGAAGTGGACTCGTGTTGTGGGTTCAAAACCTGAACTCGAACTCAACAATTCCAGAGAGTAAGAAAATTCCACACACTGCTCCTCAGGTGCCTTTCATGGCTGTCCACCGCTCACTAAGGGTGATGGGTTAAATACCCACATTTTGTTGTGTGCACCATCTGCTGTGCTGTGTGTTCTCTTTCACTAGTTGCACTGAGTAAAAAAATGCTGGAGAATATAGTCCTCTTGCCTTTGGAAAGTCTTCAAAGATTGATCACAATCCAACACAATCTGGACATATTGCCATGAGGTCTTTATTTATTTATCTGTCTGTGTTGTTATAGACATTGCTGATTGGCAGACTATTTTGAACTGGCTGTTGTTCATATATTTTATGTTTCTTTGGACCATAGCTTTTTCTTTTTACATTATTCAGCTGCAATGTTCATAATTTAGTTACAAAATCAAAAATTCACGCAGTAAGAGAAACCTTACAGAATCCATCCTTTTGTACTTTTTGGATGAGCTCGGACATAGCCTGTAAAAGAGATTTTCTCTAAGAGCACCATCCATTAATAAAGAGAAAGGCTGAATAGGTACTGTTCCGACTAAGGCCCTGACCTCCCGTTAATGGTGGCTCGAGGTGAGGTTAAATTTGCTTGCTCTCCGTTTCTTCCAGTCCACGTGGCTGCCACACACATGGAGAGGTGGCAGTGACCCCTGCCTCGGCGTCTGCGGCATTCACTGCGTTGCCGGATTCATTTTTTCATTGTTCACGTCGCGAGTCTCAGTAAACAAGCTCAGAGTGGATCCAATGAAATGTTTTAATGATGTTTGTCACTTTTGAATCTGCGAACAAATCATTGCTGGTTTGTCGAGTGCAGAGATGTGGCACAAACTCAAAATAGTCTAAATGCACTGACATGTTCTGACAGTCTCACTGAAATGTCAGGAGCTCATTGGATGAATGTCCTCTAAAGTTAGTTACTATCTTCATTTAATAAACAGCTTTTATACATCTGTTTAATGCATCAAAAGAATTTCATTATCAAGAAAATTATTGAAATATGCAATAATGGAAATAGCTGTTATTCACATTAACATAACATTTCAAATGATGTGGTGGTAAACCGTGAGGGTTACAGTAGCTCCAGATTTGAGCTGCACATAAATCAAACAGATATCTGGAGTTCATTGGCACGCATCACAAGTCCCAGCCTCCTTCCAGGCACAGGGGCGTGGGGAGAGCTGATAGCATTGCAAGCTTTCACCTGCTCTCCTTGGCAAGATGCTACATCTGCTGAGTCTATTGACGTATTGATTTGCTTTCTTAAGTATTGGCTGCAGAGATGAGGCCTCTCTGTGCAGACAGTCAGCACACTGTTGTGAAAGAGCTTAACATTTTCTGCTTTTCTCGTTTTACACAAAGAGTTAGAAAGAAATATGGAAAAAGCGGGATTTTTTCTTTTCATAACCATCCTCTGTGGATGTTGACATTTTTGACTGTTGGGTTGGATTGCTTGGCCAGGTGAAAGGTCAAAGTCAAAGAAGTGGCAAAGAACTTAGAACTGATGTAGTTACATGTTGTAAGATGTACACATTGTAAGTTGCTCTGGATAAGGGTGTCTGCCAAATGCCTTAAATGTACATGAATAAAAACTGATTTTGGTTTGCTGCAATATAAACTGACCATACTCTGTTCATGAAAGTGAAGTGGTTGACATTGTGAAACACTGCAGCACAACACACAGTGCACACCACGAAATGTGTCCTCTGCTTTTAACCATCACCCTTGGTGAGCAGTGGGCAGCCATGACAGGCGCCAGGGGAGCAGTGTGTGGGGACGGTGCTTTGCTCAATGGCACCTTGGCCGATAAGGATTCGAACCGGCAACCTTCTGGTTACAGGTTTGTTTATTTACCCGCTAGGCCACCACTGCCCCAAAAACGAGATTATCTGTTAGAAGTGGCATGACAGAAATTGACAGATATTATTTGTGGCCATTGTGCCAAGCATTTGACTTTATCAGGGTTTGCATCTAATCAAAGTTACAAAACTAGTCTGCCTCTGTTTGAAGCAGACTATGTTATCATTAGAGATGGCAAATAGAACATTGCAAACATTCAAACTGAGCAATTAATTAAAGGCATTAACACAACTGTGGTTTACAGTTGAGGCCAAAATGATTAGCCCCCAGGTGTTATGGACGTTCAATTTCCTGAACTTCCTCCCAATACTTGCAGCATCTGTGAAACTTGAAACATCATCACAGAAGAATCCTTGTACTCAAAGAGTACAGAGCTGATTGACTTCTGCCCTTGAACTTTTAAAAGGTAAAGATGAGATTTGGAAGTCTGTGCTTTGGTCTGATGAGACTCAACTAGTTGCTTATGTTTGTCAAACAAAGTGAAAGACCTTCAACTCTAGGAACACAGTTCCCACAGTTAATTGTGGTGGTGGGAGCATCATGCTCTGGGGCTGTTTTGCAGTGTATGTTGACATTATGAGAGAGAATATGCAAAAATCTGCTCATACTCTAGGCTTAGTTCATCACTGGATCTTCCAACAACAACTAAAGGACACATCAAAATTAGTCCAACAGTTCCTCAAGGATACAAAACCCAAGATCCTGGAGTGGCCTGCACAGAGCCTAGACCTCAAAACTATTGAAAACCTGTGGTGGGCGCTTAAAGTGAATGTTCATGCTTGGAAACAATGCGATGTGAACCAACTAGAACAATTTGCAATAGAAAAATGGGCCAATATCCCTCAGGAGACCTGTGCCAACATAATAAAGAATTACTTTAAGAGATTGGTGTCAGTTGTGGCTCAGAAAGGGCAAACTTAATAGGTTGGGGGCTAATAATTTTGGATGTCTCATTTTTGCCCTTTCTCGATCAACTCGGTTTATCAATAAAAAAAATCCAAATTAAACTTAGTGAACATTGTTATTTATAGAGTATTTGATTCCAAATAACACACACTTGTTGTTAATGGTCATTTTCATGGAGAAATAAAGAGTGTTATCAAATTTCCTAGGGGTGTTAATAATCATGGCCTCAACTGTACTTCTTGTGTGAACTCTGACCTGTGACACGCGTGCAAAACTCATCCTGGCCAGAAACAATTCCTACACAAAGACAATGTGTAGGAATTGTGCATTTATGTTATTTTCAAACTGGGCAACATAGCTTCTGAGCTCAAACACGTCTGGATGCATCTGGAGTGTTATTTACTGTCAAGGCCTGCAGCATGTTTCATAACTCCCCATCTGAATCTCTATCCCAATTTTCTCTGTCATAGTTTCAAATATGCATTAAAGCAAGCTTTAGTCTTAAGAATTAATCACAGTTCACTAATTATCACAATCATTCTGTTCCAAAATGTCCCAAATTGACAGTCCTAGTTATTATTACTGTTTCACGTACAAATAAAAATCAATAAATAACTAGTCAGTTCTTGAAATAGACAGGAAATAAAGACTAATGCAAAACTCAGACGGCTTACACTTGCACTCCCTTGTCCAGCGATGAAGGATAATTACCAGACTGATGTGATCTAGAAGAGACTCAAGGATATCCTTTGTTTGTCTTTCTAAAGGCAGTCAGCTCTTTGGGGACAGAGTGAGAAAGTACATGGATTAAAATGAGCAAGTGGCTTGCATATCAAATTCAGCCAAGGTCTCATCGTCTACCCCAACACCTGAGCCAGTCTGAGCGCGCCTAGGGCCCCGCTAAGCTCGCCCATTTTTAATCACTGCTCGATATTAACGGGCAGACACCCTCCAGACTCCATTCACTGTAGACGTCTGAGCATTCAGCAATGTGAACTTATGTTAATTGCATTGACCTGTTTACTAAGCAGATCCTGTGTACTTTTCGGGGGCAGGTGGCATAATGCATCAGCAGCATCCAAGCTTTTTTTTTTTAATGAAATAAGCTGATTTGTTGTAAAGTTGCATAATACTACATTTAAAAAAACTAAACAAAAATCCGTTTTAAACTAAATTAACTGCTCAAAGGGATTGGTGAAAAAATACGGTATAATGTTTCAATAGTACATCAAGCTTAGTACGGACTACATGATTTTAAGACAATTTGGAAAGGTCACTGTTGTCACTGACCAAAATCACAGATTCGCTGCAAATTCGTGTTTGAGCATTGATCAATGATTGCCATGTGTGAACATGACTGTGACCGGATATGTAGCATGACAAATATCTAGTGGGTGGTGAGCTTCAGCCAATGAGAGCACATGACATGATGATGAAGTAAAGGTGCAGCAACCCACGACACCCCAAATTCAATTCTTGACCCTTATTGCTCATGTTCTATTTGTGTGTTTTATGGCACCTGATCAGATAACGGTTGTTTTTTGTCGGTTTTTGTTGCTTTTGAGGCTCACACCATTTCTCATACCAATTCATTGCACATCTTCATTGTTTGAGATACCTAACACACTGGTTGGGGGTGAAAAATTATGTGGTTTATGACCAAACAGTCATGTAACATGAACCCTTTT
Source organism: Denticeps clupeoides (assembly GCF_900700375.1). NCBI lineage: Eukaryota > Metazoa > Chordata > Actinopteri > Clupeiformes > Denticipitidae > Denticeps > Denticeps clupeoides. Next base: position 9,243,008 of record NC_041724.1, read on the forward strand.
GGCCCGATCACAATTCAGAAAGTTGTGTGTGGTGGAGTGTATACCAATCTGACGACTTGTGTCAACTCAACTTAGCCTCACTGTTTGGAAAATGCAAAAGTGCTGACTGCTCCCAACTGTTCACAGAATTAAAGTTTTACCCAAGCGTCCAAACAACCTCAAACAAAATCATCCGGATAAAGTTAAAGGTCCCCTAACATGAATTTTCTGGAGGGTTTATATCAGTCTTAGTGCTTCCCTAATACTGTATCTGAAGAGATTTCCTCAGGACGTGTAATTTTGATATCATTTGACGTGTCATTTGATGAGGAGGAAAGAGGTGGGACGAGGAGGAAAGAGGCCTATAGAAGTTTTGCAGAAACCAAAATGTTTGCCGTTTTTCCAAACAGGTAAAAAAAAAATTCCCCTTGAGACGACATAATGGGACAAATTGCAGAATGACCAAAGTGCTCTTTACACCTATCGCCATTTCTAGCAACTGCAGGACCAGACTAGGGGAACTTGTACTAACGTTAAATAATCTCACAAAGGGGAGTTTTCATGTCAGGGGATCATGCATCCAGTGCAAGAGCCTTTTCCACCATATTAGACCCCTCATCAACTCATCATAAGCCTACAGATCCCACTCCTGTTGCCAGCCAAACATTAAACTACCTGGTTTATATAATTTCAGCCTCTGACTCACTGCAGTGTTGCTTTAAACGGACCTCCATCTTACCATCTCCAGCAAAGTGCTGTTCAACCATTGTATTTACTTGCATATGGCTGGGCTGACAATGAAAACCTCTTGTGTTTTGGAGCAGATACCAGTTGACAGTTTTTTTTTTTTAGATTATGAGTCTCTGAAAAGATTCTTATTTTGTGCAAAACAAGCAGTGACATGCGGCTGTTAATGGCTTAGAGAGTACCGTATATTCTGTTTTATTTATGGAGCATTTGGATCCTCCTCAAACCTCAACACCCCCCCCCATATAAAACCGACATTCCTAATTAGGACTTCCATGCTGCCGGCAAAGTGAATTTACCCCCAGCTGGGCCGACATGGCTTAGCATGGGTTTTACAACCGGTCTTATTGATTTACAGATTATTCCACATTGGAGACAGTTTATCCATGGGGACAAGCGAGGTGCAGAAGTAACTGTGGGAAAGAAGGTGGATGCGTCTCCCTCTGCATCTTGATGTGTTTTATATAATATACCATCAATGTGGCTGCTATTTGGGTAGATGGTTTGATTTATTATTTATTTTTTTAGTACTATAACAGGAGAATTTTGTATTATGAAAAAATATGAATTTATTTAACTCATGTTCTGTCCTTTCTGCTCATCTGTAATATTTTTTGGTTTCAAAATAAAAATAGAGGCTGTCCTTGTCCCACACTGCAACGCTGTAGGTGTGGCATTCCTCTGAGTTGCAATTTTGCAGACCAGTGGACAATAAAGCAAATTGAAACCCCGAATAAATGATTTTGCCTTCAGACTTCTACCATCCAAGGAAAAAAAAAAGAAAACAACTCGCACTTTTTCTCCTCCTTTTCACTCAGCGTGCCTCTATTGACTATTCGAAAGTTTGGTGCGCTGTGAGACGGAGTAGAAATCCATACGTCCACGGCAGATCATTGATATTCACACGACTCACCTTGGATTCCTTGGTCCTTTGTGTCCAATCCATCCTCCATGTCCTTAACCGATCAGGTCATGAAATCCAATAAACCTGAGATTCAGATTTCTCGCTCTTAGCCTCTTGCCCCCACGCCCCGTGTTACTCCACCTCCTCTGCTGCTCCGCCCAACTGGAGGTGCTCAGCAGTGTTGGGAGGATAAGCTGCACCCTGTTGCTTCAGTCTGAAGGGAAGCTTTTATTTTAGCCTGGAATCACACACAGTGTTTTCCGGTTGGCCTTGTGCCAGTGATCTCTGCAACATCCTCCCACGTCTGACCTCTGGGCACGACAGCACTTTTCACCCATGTATTGAGCTTGCTGAACCTGAGCTTGCACTGCTTTTTTATTGAAACCGTGCTGCTGTTTAATGTGTCGAAAGCAGCAGTACCACACGTCCTACACATCAGAGAAACTACAGAAAAATGTCACGAGAGAAAAAAGAAGTCAATGTAACATACAATGTAACAAACTGTAACACACATGCATTTGTGTTTGATGTACCAATTAACAATCAATGTTATTTTAATTTCATGCTATTTTATTTAATGTTTTTTTAATTAATCAGTTTTCATTTTTCATTCCATTCACTGGGCCCTCAATTTAAAGAGGGTCTCAATAGTCCTTGTACATTTCTTGCCTTATAGTACCATCTTGTGGTTCTTCCTTACAAACCAACCTGTACAGATAAGACCTTGCAAACATATATATTTGGGTAAAAATGGTGATTTGGGAGATTTTTCATTTGCTGCTCAATTATATGCTAAACAGCTCACTGAATATGTTGAAATAGTTTGATTTTATTGATTTATATGAACAGTTTGTCAGTTCACATAATTTGCCTAGTATTACTGAAACACATAAAAGTTACTGCAACGTAAAAGATCTGCATTTCCTGTGGCCTATTAAAAATATTATCAATAAGCCTCCCTGGACACCATTACTTTAAATCATTGAAGGAAAAAACAAAACAGAGGGTGTAGAAAGCTAACATACAGGTGCCATCACCGAACTATTAGGAATAAAAATAATAAGCTGGGCTTGTAGCTGGTGCTTTAAATGCATGCTGTTTACACCAGCAGATAAAATGGGCACGTGCATCAGAAGAGTGAGGCTTTAATCAACAGACTTCATGTCTTAAATGCCATTTGTCATTAAACAAGACAACAAATGGCACGGCTGATTGTCCCCTTTTTGTCTGCACTTGACATTTTGAACTGCGGCACCAGCCGTAGCGAGAAATTAAGATGCACGTCTGCGTTTCTCTGCATTTTAATGCTTCCTGCCCCTGCCTGAGTCTCAGATGATGCCTATTGGCTCACTTGCCAGGCAGAGTTAAAGCTCAGGCACGCGCTCAACAGGACATGTGCTAAAATGACACGTCTGATGGAAAACTGTGGGGGAAGAGAGAGCACCGGGGACACATTTAACAGCTTTCGGCCAGGCGACCACATGTGCCGGCGTGCCACACTCTGCCCTGTCCGAGATACAGCTGCTATTAAATACAGGGCTGAACCATAGTTGCAGCCCCAACAAAACGATTGCAGATTAACTGTAATTATCATTGACCGGCAACAACAGAGACTTGAAACAGGAACTTTATTTTGACACTGTCTACAAACACACCTTAATACCAATACAGATGCAGATTATGCTACAATTGGAAGTAGGCACAGTAATTCTAATTCATACGGGAAATAATGCCCATATATTTTGGCCAAGGGTTCTCCAGAGACTGATGAACACTGATACACCTATGAATGTGTTATTTCCAAATCGGAAGAAGAGAGTCACCGGCAGCCCTTATCCTCTTTTGGAAACTGCTATTGTGTCTCGGCACGGAGCAGGCGCGTGCGGTAAATATTTGCTTCGTATAGATCTGCCTGTTTCATGAAATGTGTGCATGCAGCGAACTGGCTCTGAATATAACAGCAACAAAAGATCAATGCAAAGGTCACACTGAGGCAGGCAAGCATCCCCTCCATGAGAGAAAGGCATTAGGCATGTTGTGCTGAGGGAGACACAGCTAATTTGGCAGCCATTACAGCTGACATGTTGACGAATGGAAAAACCTGCGTGTGCATACACAGCCTGCATAATGGTCAATTTACTTGGTCGGGATTCAGAGAGGTGCAACATCACAGCGTCCCTGGAAATGGCCGGGCGACCGATCCCTTACCTGGGGTGTTCTGCCACATTAGCTGCACCGGTGCTGTGCTCTCCAGACATTCTTCCCGGAAAGTGTAACCAAAGCAAGCGGCCGCCGAAAATAATTGTTGAGGAAAGAGGGGTGTCCTTTTTCATGCGAGGTTGCAGGCAGGCAAGACAAACACTGACTGACAAAGTCAATTATATGTAAAAAAAAAGTTGATTAGTTGTATCTGGAGGAAAATATAAATTTTCCTCCAATCGTGTGTGTAATTTACTAAACTGTCTTTGATCCTAAGCCAGACCTTGGAATTTGCAAATATAATTAGCATCATAATACTTTTTGCGTATTTTTCAAGAAAGAAACTGTTGTTATTTCAAACAGACAGTATAAACCACACATAAATAAACTATATATATCATTTGACTATAGATAGTACATATTATCTGGATGTTTTGAGATTAAATACATTTTCCCAGAGCAAAATGGATCATAGTTGAATAATCATACATGGATAGTTAATAAGCAAAACCTATTTATGAATTTGTTTTCAGAATCCCATTAGGAAGCACCACTAGATGGAGCACCACTGCCTCTAAACATCTCATCATTTCACGTCAGTAAAATCTGTATAATTCTCTTTTGGGCGGTGTTTGGCCTAGTGGGTAAGGAAGCCGACCAGTAAACAGAGGGCATATTTGAGGTGCCACTGAGCAAGGCACCGTCCCTCACTTCACTTTTCATTCAACAGAAGGTAAACTGAAAAAAAAAAAAAGTTCACTTATCATGCATCAGTGAATTTTAATTATTGCTTACAAATTCATCAATCAAGCAATGTGACATCAACATATAATTTTTCAGACATTTCATACATAAAAACAATGGAACCCATGCAAGTACAAATTTCTGTTATCTTTTTGTTTTTTAGGAAAGTCACACACACAGGAAACACACTCACACAGCAATGTAGGATTCCACTGAAAGTCACACAGACACACACACACACACACACACACATATATATATATAGAGAGAGAGGTTTGTGTATGTGCCTACTTATCAAAAACAAATATTTTCCACACTTAGCAAACTGAGGCACTGTACTGACAACAGACAGTAACAACTATTTTTTTTGTACCTCCTTTGTTCTCTCTCCTGAATATCTGTCATGTCTATAAAAATTGTCCCTCCTGGTGTGTTTGAAAGTGATGAAATAAGCACTTTTACCTCTCTGAATAAAATGACTGTCACTTTGCACAGCCAACATTTCTCTCCTCCTCTGCGAAACCTTTATGGTACGGATATTGAAGAAGAGAAGACGGATAAGACAAAAAAGAGCATCCCTTGATTAGTGGTTTATTGAATTGGAAATCTTCCACAAATATCTGATAACAGCAGGGTACGTCGGACACCAAATCTAGAGAATGTGTCTTTTTATTTATTTGTTTGCTTATTTATTACTCTTTATTACATATTATCTGCCAAAACACAAAATACAACAGAATATATTAGCAAACCCTCTCCTCCAAATTTAATTCATTTTATTTCCTCCAGTGGTGTCATCACATTTTGCACTAAAGCAAATGCTTTTTGACAGTGACCTGTGAATAAATATTACAGCAGATGTCTAAAAAAAAAAATTTGAAATAAATTATAAAAAAAGCAAACGTTATCTACAGTGTAGCTGGAGAGAAATGATTCATGACAGTGGAAGGCAACAGATGGGCAAAAAAAAAAAAAAAAAAGCTCCCCGCGTTGGCAAAGTCCGATTCCTCGCCTTGTAATTAGCAGTAGGTAGAAATACCTCCCCTCTGCATTAAACACACACGCAGAACACACGCGCGGCGGGGAGAAAAGGAGCATGTGGCTTCGCAAATGGTAAAAGCTGGAGATTTCACTAGGCTGGGTGCTAATGGGCTTTTTGTGTAAATCTTACATAAATCTCTTATGAACGTGTGTGTGTGTGTGTGTTTTGAAAGGCGGAGTCCATCTCTAGCCAGTGCTGCAGCTCCTGCACTTGTGATAAACTGCGTGCTCCCTACAGGATAGAAGCTCTGATGTGCTGTGCATAGTAAGGAGGCCGGATCTCGGGGTACCCACTGTTCTGTGTGCGTCCCCACTACAGCAGAGAGAGAGCGAGAGGTGGGCAGATGCAGAGTCATGCCAGGGTGGCAGATTGTTTTATGCCATGAAATAACAGATTTTACAAAATGCCCAAATTAATGACATGCATTAAGTGACAATAAATAATGTTTCTTTTAATAAAATGTTTATAGCCTAATCCAAAAAATGTAAGACCGCTTGCTGCAAGTAATAGGTTCATACGGCCGGAGGTACACAGGGAAGTTAGAATTTTTTTGTGGAGAACATTGTGGAGTCCCATGAGTTGGATTTTTCTTGAGGAGTAGCTCAGGGACCGTGCACGGAATTCTGAATCCAATGGGATGAATTGTTTATTGCTGTCGCTCCCACCATGTCGTAGACACGGGAGTCTGAGCTGTTGTATGCAAGGGCCATTTTAAGAATCATCATGGGGAGCCCTTCAGACTTTCCAGTCATTCAATAGTGTCTGACCAGTAATACGGTTAAAAATATAATTAGTTGATCACTCAAGTGACGATTATCTAGATTATTAGTTACTAATTTTTATTTCAGAATTAGCCATGTAAAATAATTTGCAGAACAATGAAAAATTACTATTCACACACTGATTACATATATATACATATACATGAATGGATCATTAAAAAAAAAATTAGCATATATGTAAGCAGAAAGAAGGAGTTACTAATCAGCAATGCTCAGTTTGATATTTGCATGCATGATAATACTCATAATTATGTTAAGGGCTGTATTTTAATGCCACTGAGTTCCGTCACACTTGCCAACGCTGTACCAGGAAAACCTTGTGTATTTTTTTCACGAATGACAATGTTTCTAACTAGTTAATCATAGCTGGGAGGCACAGTAACAGGCCAGCGGTAAATCTCTACATGCTTGTTTGTGCTGATGAAATATGATGGCTATAACATGGCCGAATATGCTGCCTGCATCAAGATTGCACATAGCATAATTAAAATAAATCACTGTGATTAACCAAGAAATAACTGGTGTAATTAATGTATGTTGAAGATAATGTAATATCAAAATATCAGTAAGAAGGGGACACAATGGCTGGTGGATAATGGATAAGAAACTGTGCATCTGAATGCTAACAAATTGCCGCTTGATTGGCGGATGGACTGGAGGGGCCGTTTAAAGGTCAACAACTCCATACGCCGCTGTGGTCACACTGTAAAGCACTACGGCATGCGAATCCTGCTCTACCACCACGCCGGGAAGACCGATCGCTCCAGCGGGTCGGGTTTTGCCAGGGCCTGTAACGGCTGAGGGGTTGGGTGGAAGGGGGGAGATCTTTCTCGCCGCGCTTGGGCCCTGATGGGCAGAAGGACGGAACGGGACGTGTGTGGAAGAGAGCGAGCTGACGAATGAAGTGCCAGCGCACGTTCGGCCCGAGAGCGCAACAGATGGAGGGGCTGGAAGTGACATCGCAGTGGACTAGACAGACAGGCCATAGCAGAGAAGAACAAAGACAGAAGAAGGGGGGGGTGCAGAGGCCCAGAAAGTAGGAAAAACAAAAAAAATTGCATTTGATCATATCTCGAATGCTCAGAGGAAACATCATCGTTTTAGAGGTGCGCGTCACATGGTGAGATTACACGCAATGTGATTACAGATGAGAGATCTCATCTCGTTCGTTTGAAATGCAGCTTAATTTCGGAGCAAAGAGACATCTCTGTTCTGCTGGAAATTATTTTTTTTTGTCAGAAGATGGCTAATACTGAGCAATAGCTTGGAGTGCTTTTAATACTAACTCTATTTGGCTTTCAGCAGAGGGAACCTCTGTGTCATATCATATGGATTTAAAATTAATTTAATAATAAAGAAAAAACAACACAAGTGTATTTACTAGAACCTGACATCGGTGGCACAGCAAATTAAAAGAGAATTGTATCCCCTTTATTGAACAAATCCAATGTAGTGGATGTTAAACGACACACAGGCCTAAAGTAATTCCACAAATTCCGTTTTAATCATGTTAAATTTGAAGCATGAGATTAACGTAGAAATCCATTTGCGGCGCTTGTGTCACTGTCACAATTGGCATGTGTTGCAGCAGAAAGACTTGGCAGGAGATGATGAACAGACCGGGGAATTGTTCTCAATCAGGACATATAGGCTCCACAGAAAAATAATAATTTATGCACAACACTTATCTAATGAGTGTAGACATCATTTTAATACGTAATATGGGTTGTACAGAAAGAGTGAATAAGTGTACTTTAGAATAAAAAAACAGAGTGCAAAGGGGTTAACATGTGAGCAAATTAAGAATATGCTCATTTGATTCACTAGTATTTAAAAAAAATACTAGTATTGGTCAAACATCAAGGTCACTAGGATTTCATGAATGTACTGTTTTACTATTTACTGACCAATTTAGAACGTGGAGGTCAAAGGCCAGGGTGGACTTCACAATCTTGTGATGGGCGGAATCTTTTAATAAAGGCCACGTGTTCACCCTGACTTATGATTTGATTCTGTGGTCTTATTATGTCACATAATATCTCATCAAGCTCTCTTTTAAAAGCCACACATCATTCCATACATCTTTTACATTTAGAGCATTTAGACCATTTACATTTAGAGCATTTTACTGTATTATCTTTTAAATTTTGTTTGGCTGACTTGGTGTTTCTTGACTGTTTCTTGACTTTTTTTTTGTATTTGTTTTCATCTTGTTCTTTTGCTACATCTTATTTTACTTTAGGAATAAATAGGTTTGTGTTTTAATAATTTTTCAATGATATTTTGTTCCCAGTTTCCTCCCAGAAAAAAAAAAAAAAACCTACATGCACTCACTCACTGTCCATAAACGCTTAATCCATATCAGGGTCGCAGGTGCCGGAGCACATTCCAGGACACTGGGCAAAAGGTGGAGACTCGCCCAGGGAGGGTGCCAGCAGAGCTTGTGCTTTAAACAGCATGGATTATTCTTATGATCCAAATTGCCCGTTCATCCATAAGGCCTCGGGCCATTACTGGACCTGTCTGTTTTCAGAACAGCATGAGGCACTCTTAAGCGGACCTTCCGCGCACAGCTTATTACTTAATTACATGGGGGTTGCCTAATTGTCAACAATTAGCAGCGGCACAGATGAGCGAAGCGTTGTTGAGCATGACCTAACATTTATTCCTGTGGGTGGATTGTTGCATAAAGGCGTTTTTTCCAGAGCTAATAACCTGTGGGACGGTAAAGACCCCTGCAGTCAGATATACCTTACGGTGTGCAGACACGGTTTTAAAAGGTACACCGGAAAATGAGAGGATAGGAGATGACAGCTCTCAGCTCCAGCTGGTTTATATTCAGCGGCGAGATTAAATTGTGGAACGCGCTCAAACTCCCCGGACTTTTTAAAGTGCAAGTGCCTTTCATTCATATGTGAATATAACATTATCCTTCAAGGTTGAACAGTTCTAATTGCCCTTCATATTGGCCCATTGAATGATGGGTCTCTATACCACAGCAGCAATAATAATTGGTCAATTAAGTGCTTGTAGAAATGAGAAAAAGGGATGAAAAAAAAGGAGGGGGGTGCTTCATTTATCCATTTCTTATTTCCATTTTCAATGAAAGGAAATTTGTTCTTTAATTAACTCCTTTGGACACAAATTTAGTAACAAAACTGCATGTATGTTTCCAACACAGCAAAAAAAAAGTACTGAACTAAACTGAACAGGAATAAATATTATACAAGGACTTGTTTGTAAAAAAAAAAAAAAAAAAATAGTGAACAGCTTCCTTCCTTTGGCATGTACCAACTCCTGCTGAAATGTTATTGCAATAATGCCCCTATCCTGTATATCATGCAGATGCAAGTGTTGATATGTGCACTAGAGTGGCCATGTTAACATGCTGTGGCAAAGGGGTCTCACATGTTATTTATGACAGACTCTTACCGTCCTAAATCAGCGCTGAAGTCTCCGTCCTTTCCTCGCTGCAGTATTGACATTTCTGACAGCGCTACAATGATGACTGCCCATAAAGTCAAGTCCCTTTTATGGAAGAAGAATATAAAGCCGGACAATATCCCCAGACTGTATAGTCCCCCAGTGCTCTACTTCTGGTCGAAAGTTTTTTTCAGACACTAGAAGAATTTCGCTCGTGAATTCCACCTCGCCAAGTGGTGCTGGTTTTTAAAATACCAGAAATACACTTTCCTGTGAATGAAGGACATTCTGAAATATAGAAAATTAGTCAGATATTATTGCATTAAATTGTGCTGCTGGGCACTCAAGTCCTTGAGCACGAATCTGCCAGCCTGTCCACATGGTGCATAAAAAAAAAAAAAAAAAAAAGCGTGAACAGGACTCCGTTTACATTTGTGACGAAGCACAAACATCTGATACGTGATCTATACACTGTAACAGTGGTAGAACAAGGGGCTGCCGGCCTGGTCTGTTTTGCTGATCACAGCGGTCTTCAAGGCGACAGCCTAAGCTTTAGATGCATAGTGTGGCGCCAGGAAACACAAGGACTGTTCCTATGACATCATCATTAACCAAAAAAAAAAAAACCCGAACAAAGATAGATAAAGACAGACATTTCGGACAATACAAACGTATAGCATGGAGCACGTTGTATTATAAAGTGTCACAGAAAGTAAGCGTTCAGAACACAACAGATCAATACAAAACGAGGTTGCGGTGTGACCCTGCAGATTCCAGCATCAGTTCAACTACATTGTTAGTGTAGAGCCTTGAGCTGGTTAGCAGAGGTCAGATACGTGCAAGTACAGGATGAACCTACGCAAAATGACCTACACTGCTGGACCACTGCATGCACTTTTATCACATTTCTTGTCCTGGTCTTTGTTTGCTCTGTAGGTGGCTGAAGTGAATGTCATAATTGCTGATTATTGTCAGCGAACGCGCTGCGGTTCAGAATGTCCTGGTTTTTCCCTTTTCCCTTTCATGCCAGCATTATTTGCCCAACAACTGTGGTACATTGATGTACAGTCTGTGTCCTAGCATGAAGCACGTGCCAGCGCATGCAATATTAACTGATCTTGGCCCTGAACTAAGTGAAAGTGATTTATTTTGTCATTGTGATACACAGCATAGCACAGTAGTGGGTAGCCATGAAAAGCGCCCAGGGAACAGTGTGTGGGGACGGTACCTTGCTCTAGGGGACCTCGGCGGTTTGGGATTTGGACCTTTGGTTCCTTACCCGCTAGGCCACCACTGCCCTTTAAATTATTGTTTTAGATGTCTATGTAAATTCTGGTGGTGGCCCAATATGAGCTTTATAGACTGTACCAGAGCTTGATATGCGACCTTGTGCTCGCCAGTTAACCTGGCACATACCCTTTTATTGGGTCCAAAAAAGCTTTTAGGAGTTTAGTGCAATGGAAGGATTATATTTTAGATTTAATCTCTGTGGGTGAAGCACATAAGAGTACTTAAAGCAGACGTGGCAAAAAATCTGGACCGGTAGCCAAATGCGGCCTGCTGACAGATTTGCAGTGGTGCCTTGGCCTTTCCACTAAAATGCATCAGAAGTGGTCAGCAGTCCTTTTCACTTAATGCACACATTACCTATGATCTCATCTAGCTGTCTTTTAAAACCCATACATCATTCCGTACATCTTTTCATTTTTGGTTTGGTCGATTTTGTGCTGCTTGACTATTTCTTGACTTTTTTTTAAATGTGTGTTTCATTATTTTATTTTGGTACAGCTTGTTTTACTTCATAAATATATAGATTTGTGTCTTAATAACTTTTCAATTATATTTTAGTCCCAGTTTCCTCTAATCTCGTCTGATGAGATTCTTTGGTTAAAAAGAAAAAAAAAAAGAATAACCTTCATGCACTCACTCACTGTCCATAACCGCTTAATCCATATCAGGTGCCGGAGCACATTCCAGGACACTGGGCAAAGGGTTGAGACTCACCCAGGCCGAGTGCCAACCCACACAGATGAAGAACAGAGTAACAATTATTTCACAGTTGGCTCAAGATGACCTGGCACGAGACCTGAAATGAATCCTTGAAGTTACAGTGTCTCATTGTGTTGTGTACGTCCTTTGCTTTGCTTTGCTTCTTTATTTTCTGCTGCTGTCTTTACTGTGGACGCAGACATGAAAATATTACAGAGTAACCTCAGATTGTAATTAATGAATCAAAACTTACGTGTTGTTAGCCAAAATCACCTTTCCCACTACCGCACCATAACACTGCCAATATCTTAGATCCTTGGTTCTCAAACTGCTGGCACCTTTGCTCCTCCTTGTGGAGCACTACAAGGAGAGGTTGAGTTTATTATTCTTAGTGATAATATTCTCACTTGTGAAATTATGGTTTTGTGATATAGCACTCCCTGTCCTATACAATTTCTAAAATTGGTCTGTTTTAATGCATCATAGTCCACCAACCTTTGAAAAATGTTTGGACACCCCTGACCTGAAACGTTCTCTGGTTGTCAAATGGACACAGGATGCCTGACGCAGGATGGTGGAAAGGTGTGGATGCGTTGAGTTCTTTCAGAGAGTGAAAAAAAAATGTATATATCAAAAGACAGGTTCTCTCTGACCGCATCTGATGAATGAGTAAGTCTGGTAAGGACAGTCTTAACCTGGGAGGGCAATTATTGCGATGTTTGCCGTCGCCCTCGTTAAACAGTGAAGAGTCAGGCCAACTCTCAAGTGCACTTTAATTGGAACAGTTCACTTTTTTTCTTTCTTGTAGCCCCGAAGTAGAAATAATTAGGTGAGTGCAGTGTTTCAGTGCATTGGTCATTCTGAAAATGCTGTGAGAATAATCATGTTTGGGGGTCAAGCGAAGCATAACCGCAGGACATCCAAAGCAAAGCAAAAAAAAAAAAGTCTGGTTTAATGAGACTTGGTGGCTAAGGTGCGGTACTGTTGGTTTGTTGTCTGCGCTGGTCAAACTGCTTACTCTGTGTTGGTTTATGAAATCCGTGTAAACAAGTGAAGGAATGTCTAATTTAATGTAAACTTTTGGAAGAAGCAATGTTAAAATGCCTTGTTATACCTGATGATGAACTTTAAAATGTTGCTTTCTCTCCAATGTGAGCATTTTTACCAGAGGAGTGGTGTACTAAAAAGGGGAAGGGGACTTTAAATTTTGAGAGTTAACTTTCCCAGCTGGAACATTGTCATTCTTTACATGAAGTTAAGCATGGTAAGCTACAAAGGAAGGGTTCATTCGTAGTTATGCCTACATGGATGACGATATTAAAAGGTCCCCTATTATGAATTCTTTTGGCTTTTATAAAGGTCTTAGTGGTCCTCTTATCTTTCTGAAATTCATCCTTGACGGAGAATTGCTTTTAGCCAGTCCCACAATGAGATTTCCCCAGGCGTCTGTCAAAGTGAACGGGCATTCGCGGAAATTACGTCATCAACACCATTCACCAACAACAAGGTCTGGCACAGACAGAAATCCGTGTTTTGCTTTTTTCCAGAAAATAATAAAATGAACCCACTGGTTCTTCAGAGTCTCAAATGACGTAACTAATTTTTTTTTTTTTTTATCCAATCACCGAGCAATTGCAATGCTTGGCATGTTTTCAAAGCCATGATGGTCGGTGGAGTTAATTTTTTAGGGGAAGGGTGGGAAACTCGCTGGGTGGGCAAAGTATGAGAAAGGTGAGGTAACCTTTCACCTTTTGATGACATTAGGGGAGACATTCCAAATTCGGCAGTCTGAGCTGCAGCTCTCTGAATGATGAAGCAGAATGACCAAAGCTCTCCTATCGCCATTTCTAGCCACTGTAGGAACATAGACAGGCTAGACGAACTCATATTAATGTTAAAAAATCTAAAAAAAGTGAACTTTTCATAATAGGAGACCTTTAAAATATGCCACTATCATCTTGTTAATGTGGCTCAGATTCATTTCCCCAAAAACTGCCGTATTCTGTATGCTAGTCCCTTAAACCAACACAAGTTGCATGCAAGTTTTTTAATAGCCATTACAAAACAAACATGGTCAAAGCTCATTAGTTGCTTTCATTGCTGTTACCTGGTGACTTCGTAAGAAAGAACGCTACTGCAGTCTTTAATCCAGTCAGTTTTAAGGCTGTTTGACAGGGGGGCACCAAATCTAACACAACTGAAACACAACTCATCTCCAGTTTATCACTAACAATGTATGTATGCAATACATGTATATTCTTCTTATATCTATTTTTTTTACAAATTTACAGCATTTATCAGATGTATGTGTATATATATATATAGTTATATATTCTTATACATTTTATCTCATCTTGCTCATATTTTAACAAGCAAGGGTAGTAGTAGAATAGTGTGCGACATACTCACCTATGAACTAGAAGACCACAAAGTCACAACACGACTCACTACCATTGTGTCCCTGAGCAAGACACGTAACCCTGAGTGTCTCCAGGTGGTCTGTGCCTGTAACTACTGATTGTAAGTCGTTCTGGATAAGGGTGTCTGCTAAATGTTGTAAATGTAAATGTTCATAATGCCTTAAAATGTCTTGAAGGGCATTAAGAAAAAATTATTCATAAAAATAAAAGTTGGTTGTTGATTAGATTCTGTTAATTCACCATCCAACAAACAATGAAAACTTGCTTTTATTTTGAGTAATTTCTTTGATTACCAAACCCCTTGTCCTTTGCGAAACAATTTTGCATAATGTAAAAAAAGACTGCACAAAGGAATTATGATCCCTGTCACGGGTGGGCTGGACATGGCGGTGAAGGAGGACGCATTCGCACAATCACAGGACAGGGGTTTAATACAGACTACACGAGACAAGGGAACATAAACACGCACAATGACCCGATGGCGAACAGACATGAACAGGATAGTTTTATACAATTATATAAATAGACACCAGGTGAACATGATCAGGGAACATTACACGAGACAAACATGAATCTCCGGATCATGACAGTACTCCCCCCTTAAAAGCACTACCACCTGGGAGTGCCCACAAAACGGTCCATGAAAGGGGGGAGAAGTCCATAAGGACGAGTGGCGGCAGTCCTGCACCGGTGGCGTCAGGCCCGGGCCAAAGCACGGCTCGTCCATGGGGGACCGGCATCCTGTCCGCCGTCCGCAGGCACCGTCACTCCGGTCAGTCTCTGGTACGCCCCGCTGGAAAGTTCGCTGCCTCCCTCGTCTCGGTTAACGCTGGGAGCACCTGAACTGCGCGACCGGTCTCCTCGACCCCACGGTAGCTTTCGTAGGCCGCCGAGAGTCTGTCACGCTTGGTGAACTGATTAAAAACAGGACATGGATCATGGCGGGGTACGTCGCTGGAATCCAGACGAGATGGCGGCATCGGGGGACGTCCATACATGGAACCTTGAACATGGATCTGTGGGGCAGACATCCTCCCGACCATCCACGGCTCCCTGGATCTCAGCGGGGCGTAGATCGGCTGCGTCCACGTGGTCGGGTCATTCTGTCACGGGTGGGCTGGACATGGCATGAAGGAGGACGCATTCACGCGATCACAGGACAGGGGTTTAATACAAACTACACGAGACAAGGGAACATTAACATGCACAATGACCCGACGGCGAACAGACATGAACAGGATAGTTTTATACAATTATATAAATAGACAGCAGGTGAACATGATCAGGGAACATTACACGAGACAAACATGAATCTCCGGTCCGGACCCAGGATCCGGAGTCAACCCCTGCCGGTCCGGGTCATGACAATCCCAAATGCAAAACTTTACAGCACTTGATCTACTTGACTGGTACAAAGACTCCTGTCACAGGGGGAATTCGATGACGTACTTGCAGACATACTTTGGGCGTGGGGATAAGCCGTCGTACCGGTAGAGGACACTGGGCGAGCGGGGCAGGAGGACCGGGGGCGCCTGGCCGGCGAGGAATGAGGAAGCAATGGACGCGCTGCAACGCAGCGGGGAGTCAGTTCGGGATCTTTGGGAAGGACCGGGGCGGAGGAGAACCGGAAGACGGCGGGTTTCAGGATGGTCCGGGATCTTGGACTGGACGGGAGTAGGTCTTGGGCGGCAGGACGGTAGGGGAGCATGGAATCCCGTCTTAACCGAGGGGTCAGGTCGGTTCAAGGTCAGGGGCAGGTAGAGGTTGTAGCCAGGAAGTTCCGGTCGGGGTTCCTTTCGTGGTTTCCAGGGGGTCAGGCAATTCTCGAAGTCGTGGGCAGGCGAAGGTCGTATTTCAGGAAATCACTATTATAGTAGGTCGGGGGTGAGAGAGCTAGCGTCTCTGGCGAGTAAACTCATGCAACTCATTCAAAGAGCGGGCATGTCTCCTTGGGGTTACCTCACTTTTATACTTGCCACCGCCCGCTTCCATTTCCTCTTCCGGGTCGTCATCTCCCAGGCTGGTGAGGCGCCCTCTAGTGGGCTGGAGGCGCGTTGGCCATGACAACTCCTTAAATGATGGATGATGGTTAAAGGCATTTGTCTTTGCAGCCATGAATGAGTCAGTGACTGACTGACTGGCCACAAACTATATTAAAAGGGGAACTAGAAATACTGCTATGTCTTTGCATGGTCTGGTGTCCCATTAGTGGGTAAATGGCGTTGTGAATAAATCACCAGGCAGCATTTGCCTAACCGGGGTTTAGCGCAGCTTGAAGAATACACTTCTGATCGAATGCATGTTATCTATAAGCAACGTTATTAAAAAAACAACAAAAAAACAGATTGGTGAGCCGAGCACGAGGTTGGCCTCACTATTCCTGTGTGTCTACCCCTCCCGTGCAGCTTCACGGAGGAGGTCCCGTCATGCCGCGCGAAGCCAAGCTGACAGTCAGCATTGATGAAAAGCAGTGGGGAGAGAAACTGTGTTGCATTTGCTAATTAATGATGACAGCCCAAATACTCCCACTCTGCCTGCCTGCTCCCCGAACGCACCCGCGTTGTTCTCTCCCCGCCGCACCCAGTGCGCCGCTTTCGGGATCAATACGGAGCCGGGAGTGTGTTTTCCCCTCTGAAGACATGGGCAAAACAGACTGTGTGAGGAATAAGATGAAGAAAACAGGCCCCCGCTGCTCCCTGTGCACCAATCATCGTCAGTGAGGGCCTTGATGAAAGGATGTAGCCAAATGTGGCCCGGCTTCCAGTGTCAAAAGAAAGCTGTGGCTGGAGAAGATCTTCTGTCGGTGGGACCTTATGTCATATTCCAAGGTTACTCTGAAAATTAAATTAGAACACCCCATGAAGTTGGAGGAGCCTTACCAACACATATCTCAAAATCCAAGATTGCTGAGCATGGACAGAGAAGATTTATTACCACTTACATCTCATTCACTACCCTGCAAAATAAACAAACAAATAAATAAATCATTTCAATCTAATATTTGGTTGAACCATCTTTTTTTATTACAGCATGTAATTACCTTGGCATTGTTTCAATAAACTTGTGCAAAGTTACAACATTCATTTGAGTTTCCACATGGGTGAGAGAATGGTTCCACTGGAACCAGTCATCTCCAATACATCTGAAATGTTTGCTTGTGACACTGTAGGTTTTTTTTAGCCAAGTTATGTAATTTAGACTAAATTAGAATTTAATATTGTATTTAAAAAACTGGCAATCTGCATGAACTTTTTCATTCTGGCCCTGGTGGCACTCAGTGGCCACTGAGGTGCCACTGAGCAAAGCACCGTCCCCACACACTGCTCCCCGGGCGCCTGTCATGGCTGCCCACTGCTCACTCAGGGTGATGGGATAAATGCAGAGGACAAGTTTCACTGTGTGCACCGTGTGCTGTGCTGCTGTGTATCACATGTGACAATCACTTCACTTTACACTTACACATTGCCTGAAAGCTGATTGTGCTACACCATGATTCAAAACCATACATACGACATGCACATTAAAAATAAGGGGTTCTTGTTCCTTGACTATATGTGAAGACAACTGGAATGAACATTGATGGAAAGATAAAAATAGCCAGGCTGTTTTAATACTTTTAAAGCACTGATCTGGGTTGCCTGGCATTTTGTCAAAAAAAAAACCCAAACATTTAGTTTCTTATAATGCCGTTATGTTTGTTAGATCTTTTCTGCCCAGATGGTGATTGGAGTTTCCTATTTTGTCCCTGGCTCAATTTTTGTAAAATATGTTCTCTGTACTGTTCTCTGATGTTCTTTTGAAAGTGGTGATTCTGTGTTTAAATGGTCTTCGAGCACATGTTCAGTCATACCGACTTTTAATCAGATACAAACAGTGATGCTGGACCCAATCTTGACAACGTTTTAGGTCCGGTTTGAGCAGAATATGCACTAACAGTAACTGTAACAGGAACTGTAACTTTTTCAAAAAAAATATTTTTCATCTGAAAACACCTAAATTGGCACCTTGTGTACAACTGATTGATTTTTTTTTTTTTTTTTTATCTAAATCATTCAAAATCATTGCATGCTGAACATCTGAAAATAGACCAAGGTCATATCTGCCAGTCTACATTGAGTTGGCAGATTATTATTTTTTTATTCATTTTTATTATTTTATTAATATACTTATTTTAGTCAAGTGTCAAAGATGGATGCTTTGCTGGACAGAGCATTGGTTTATTGAATATCTTTTTATCATTGGATTATTCCCTCCAAGTCTAGGTCTCTAAGAAGCTAATGGACAACTGTGCTGTATAACATAATTTTCCTTTCTCCGCTTCATCCATCCCACACTCCTGCTTTTCTGTACCTAAATGCTTTCTGCTGTAGTGCTTTTCTTGTTCCTTTCCCCCTTTCTACCTTTTTAAGGGCTATGCAAGGGTCTTTCTATCTTCAGTCTGCTTGTCCTCATTAATTCCACTATCTGTCACAGCAAATGCACCTGAAACACAGCATGTCTTCTTCCCCAGTTAAATATCACCAGGGTCGTTGTAAGGTTGCGCTGCCCGTACCAGTCAAAATGCCCACCCTACACATGATACAAACAGCAAACAGCAAACTAGGGCTGTCAAATTAACACATTAATCGATGCGATTAATTAAAACTATTAAACCTATTAAATTAAATGAATGCAATTACGACGCCTGCATTTCATTTAATTCCTGTGTCTGGCCTATGACATGGATGTGAAATTTATCACCTAATTCAACAACATGTGACACAGTGTTTGTGGGTGGCATCCTCTCAATCAGTCCTTAGGTGGAAATAAAAACGTAGCACAAAAGTTTCATTTTTATTGTACTATTGTGTCTGTATTCAAAACTGCATGTATAAAAGGACCAGATCATCTCCCCACATACCCTATCTGAGCCTCTTTTTTTAGGCTTCCATGTCTTACTTTTACCTTGAGAAATCTTCTCAGTTAACCCTCACAGTACAGTAGATTTAGCATGAATCTCTCCATAATGAACACCCTGTGTCACATTTACAGCTTTCACAGGTCTGATCGCTTGAGCCGAGTGAGGGGAGATTTATTGATGCGCATTGTCAAACGAAACCACCGACGGCCTGCAGTTTTATGCCATCCGCATGTTTTATTCCCTGCGACAGCACAGATCATCTCAATATAATTAAGCCCTGCTATATGGCGGGTAAACAAAGATGCTTTATCGCTTTAACTTTCACTGTAGGGGTGGGCTCAACATGACAGGCTGAGGAGAGGGTACCATTCCAGGAACTTGGAGATGTTTGTTTTGCGTAAATTAACAGAGCATCATGGGCACCATGGGGCTTTGCGCCTTCCTGCATAATTGCAGCACGTGATTGTGGGAGCAGTGACTGAGCCTACACCTCCACAATTTCTATGAATAAAACAATTCATTATCATTCTAATTATGATCATGGAGCCAGATCGCAGGCTGACCTTTGAACCCTTTGTGCGCACAGATAAGATATCTATTTAACGTTGTCTAATTAATGCGGTGAAAACGACAGCGAGAACGGAAATATTTGTCACCTGGGACTGAGTGGTGTGTTGGGGGGTGATGTGGTGGGGGGTGTACTGTCTCATTAGAGAAGGTTCGGTGGCACGGAGCCCCTGTGAGGGAATGGTGGGGGATGCAGAGCAGCTGGTGGGCTAGTTTGATGGGACATAAGGGACGGGTTTGTGTTTTCTTCACTGGCAACTGTAAAAACCAAGGGGAATGTCTGGCAGGTGGTGCCGGCCCATAGTTTAACGTCTCATGGTGCCATTGAATAATCATTTGTTTATTTTGTGGTGGCGGAGAGGGGAGAATAAGTTACTCACGCTCTTATTTGGTGGAAACAGATGACTGGTTCTAAGAAAAAGAATAAATTGGATCCAAAGAGTTCGCTACACAGAGGCCTGGCTCATTCTTTTTACTTCACTGGTCTCAGCGAGAGTGTGCGGTGTGTGTTTATGTGCGTGTGTGTGTGGGCTGCTCACATGAGTGCCTGAGTGCTAGACACAACTTCTTTTTTAATTTGTTATCTGTGAAAGGAGGCAGAACACCTTGGCCGGCGTGAGGCAGCCGAGGCGACACGAGAGAGGAGAGCCTGGTGTCGCCATGACAGCGTGAAGATGCCTTTATGCCGGAGAGGCAGGCTGCATGCGCCGATCAGTTGCTTCGTCGTTCCCATGGAAACCAAACTCTCAAACAGTGCCAGCTTCTCATCAGATGAAGGCCGGGCTGGGATTTGTGCAGTCGCGCCAAAAAAGACTCCCACCTTGACTAGCGGCGAATCTAAGCAGTCACCGTGCATTTTGTTACGCTGAAAAACCTTACAGTCGGGGCAAATATAATGTCAGTGTTATGCAACTTGACTCACTGTCCTTACCTTATCTTCGTCTGCAGGTTCAGAAGAATACTCGGCAAAGAAAATAATGACAAGCAGACATTGTTCTGTACATAAAGTCACAGGTGAGCAGGAGCCACACTGACTGCTTTATTTCTTAAATGTCAAGACCAAGACCAACACCAGCCTTCTTCAACATGATGAGCTGCTGCATAGATGAGCAGCTGTTCAACCACTGATCAACATTGCTGATTATCAAACCTCAAATCTCAATTTAAGGATTTTGAACGTTGAGTCCTATATCATTTAATAGTGGTTATAAATGTGTTTACTTAGTTGTTACTGTACTTTTTATAAATCTGTTAATAAATGTTTTTGGTGACAACCGAAATGTATAGTTGTTTTTTGCAGCTTGTCTTAATTTCAGTTTTAGTTTAGTCTTTGCGTCAAGCTGTGATTTTAGTCTTTATTAGTCTTAGTCACGTCCATACTCAGTCCATACTCAATACTTAGTCTAACCCAGTATCAGTCGACTAAAAGTCTGAGCATTTTAATCAGATTTTAGTTAGAATTATCAATTAATATTTTAGTCTAGTTTTAGTCACTGAAAATTGTATTTAATCTCTTTTTTAGTAATGCAATTCTTTTTAACCCAGTCAATATAGTACAAGTACCTAGTAGAGCAGACAGAAACATTTATTTTTTAGTCAAACCCACATTATAATTAAAACAATGTTATCTTATTATTATATTATTGTTACCTTATAGATTCAAGAAAACACTACATCAATTCCAGACATGGAAGATGATCTGATTTGTTCCATTTTCTTTAACCACACATTCTGTTTTCTTTTCCACTTTGTTGTAAAGAAAGGTCAATTTCTCCCACCCATTTTGTTCACCCATCAGTAGTCTCCTAAAATATAATTAATCTTGCAATTGCGTATTGTGGAAGTGACATCATCTGTTCAACCGTGCGCCGTGTGTTGTTATTTTTTAAAACAGATGCTAGATAAGACACTTGCCTACGATCCAGTTGGTTTGACACTTGTTATAATTGTCCCTGCCTGTGACATTTAACTAAATATTAGTGGGCAAAAGTGCATATATACATACAGTACAGGCCAAAAGTTTGGACACACCTTCTGATTCAATGTGTTTTCTTTATTTTCATGACCATTTACATTAGTAGATTCTCACTGAAGGCATCAAAACTATGAATGAAAACATGTGGAGTTATGATGAAATAACTGAAAACATGTTTTATATTCTAGTTTCTTCAAAATAGACACCCTTTGCTCTGATTACTGCTTTGCACACTCTTGGCATTCTCTCGATGAGCTTCAGGAGGTCGTCACCTGAAATGGTTTTCCAACAGTCTTGAAGGAGTTCCCAGAGGTGTTTAGCACTTGTTGGCCCCTTTGCCTTCACTCTGCGGTCCAGCTCACCCCAAACCATCTCGATTGGGTTCAGGTCCGGTGACTGTGGAGGTCAGGTCTCCACTTTTTGTTAAGTACATAACTCCACATGTGTTCATTCATAGTTTTGATGCCTTCAGTGAGAATCTACCAACGTAAATGGTCATGAAAATAAAGAAAACACATTGAATGAGAAGGTGTCCAAACTTTTGGCCCGTACTGTATTAAGATTCAGAACCACAGACATTTACAGGGATTACATGTTGTATTAGTATTACTATTTCATTTAATAACAGTGATCAACACATTTCATTGCATTCCATTGCATTTTCTTTACAGCCTGACTGCATTCTCAAATCATCAGTCCAGCAAAGAACCTTCTCTGCTTAGAGTAGTATTATTAATATAAAGCAGGTAATTAATGTAAATCAATTACTGTCCATTTTTCTGCTTGTTTGACAGGGTGAACCGCCGCCCCAGTTGGGCTCGATGTCGTCTCAGCACAGCTCGGTGACAGCAGCTCTCTGTTCCATTCTTTTCCCTCTTTTGTTTTTGTGTCAGCTATAATAACAGCCAATTATAAACGGGGCTAATTGGAAGCCGGCCCTTTGTTTTTTTCTTCCGTTATTTCCAAAAGCTGACAGCAACAAATCATGGCGGGATCGATGGCGGATTACATGCACTCATGGGGCTGCATAGAGAGGAGAGCTTTTCTAGCAGCGGTCTCAAAAGAAGAAGAAGAAGAAGAGAGGGGGAAAAAAAAAACTCATTAAGCTTAAGGCAGATTTTAGCAAAGTGATGGGAGGGCGAGGGTGAAAAAGGCACGTCGAAGGAGAATAACAAGTTCAAACTTTACTGCCCCCTTTAGACTTCACTTCCACAGGGCCCTAATAAACGGACAAAAAAAAAAAATCCCGAACGCTGCTGCTGTTTACGGGTTCACATAAAGTGTTGGCTTTTATTTTGGTTTGGGGATCCATTGTGACAAGATAATTTGAATGGATCTCACTGATTCGCCACCAACATCGACACGGCACGGAATCCGCGAGTAGGCCAATGAAGAGCAAAGTTACGGCTTCGTGCTCCTTGGACTCATGATCACCCCCAGGGCATTACAAAATAAAAAAAAAAGAATAACAGATGTAAACATTCGCAGTTTTCCAGTCAATGATCCTCTTGGGGCATGTAATGGATGGCTTTGATTTCCTGCGATGAGCCGGGGCTTGACAGTGAAACCGCGCCGTCCGCCATTAATGTGATATCGCAGGGGCTCCTCAACCCGCCTCGCGAGACACGGCTGAATTCGATTAGGCCTCGTTCAGGGGCCACGCCCGGGCCGCGGCCAGTCACGCAAATTTACGCCGCCGCTGACCTTAAACTGGTTTTGTGGCAGTTCATTGGATCATAAAGCTGCACAATCACGACATGAATTATTCATCCATTCCTGCTAAAACCTACAAATGTGTGTGTGTGTGTGTTGAAGAATTGAATTGAAATTTTAAGCCGTTGATGTCATCAGAGACACACTGTGGCTCACTCTAAACAGCCCGACGACGCCTGCGTTGCTTAATTTAACTTAACGAGTTCCTCCACAAAACTACAGTGCTTAATGAGCCGTAACAAACGCTTTAATATTGTACAATTACAGAAGCAGATGAACAAACACCGCTTTAACGGTCTGAACTGAACTCGCAAGCGCCGTTCGGGGGGGTGAACAGCAGTTATTACAGTGGCAGAGTTACAATTCATGTTTAGTGGCCTGCCTCAGCAAAGGAAAAGCAGGCCGATAGCACATCCGTATTTCTAAACAGGATAATAATATGAGGATAGTTTGGATTTGGATTTATTTTGGAAAGGTTTGGGAAAATTGGTCATCAGGTTAAACTAAACACAATTGCACAAGGGGCCAAAACCTATGGGATCATGTTTGGAGCCACATTTGCGCCACATTTGGAGCTATTATGTAGGGTGGAAGTAGCCTAGTGGGTAACACACTCGCCTATGAACCAGAAGACCCAGGTTCAAATCCCTCTTACTACCATTGTGTCCCTGAGCAAGACACTTAACCCTGAGTGTCTCTAGGTGGGGCCTGTCCCTGTAACTACTGATTGTAATTCGCTCCGGGATAAGGGCGTATGATAAATGCTGTAAATGTTATTTTCAATAGTTTTGGACAAAAATGTCTTTAATGAAGCCAAGCGGTCATCAGGTTTGGAGAAAACTTTTTGCCCTTGAATTAATAAAGCTAGCTTTTTATTTTTAATGAATAGAAATGTTGATAACAAGCAGCCACCTGGCAACCACTTTTCACTCCATTAATTGAAAACTCTGATTTGCAAACATGTTGCAATTAGCAAGAAAAAAATGGCACTGTCTTTGTGCATAATGTATGAAATACGCGGCACTTGCGATGCGTATTTATTAGTTTGAAGGCGTGAAACTGATTTAGACTATTTTATTTAATTATGCTAATGCTAGTGATGATGGGTACTGACTGAGTGCTCGTGATCTTGCACTTTTTAATTTGCCCATTATCTCTAGGTGGTGAGTAACTTCTCAGAGAAACTCCATTTTCCTCTTGCAATGTCAGATGTATTGAGAATGTTCCATAGTTGCGCAGGTTAATTTATTTAGGGATGGTAGATGAAAACGAGTTGTTGCAGCAATCATGGGCAAACACCACAATAATAACTCCAGATAATCAGAAATATAACATGACAAGAATTAGAAACCGGCTCAATTAAATTGAGAAATGTTGTCTCATCACAAAGCATAAATGCACGGCCGTTTAGGGACTGTAACTGTATTTAAGAGTCTACTTTATTATCTATTCACCTCTAGCTAGTTAACAGATAATACACATTACTCCTAAAATGCTATAATTATTTGGATTAAATTATGCAGCCTACCAGGGTACACCTACAGCCTTTTTTAAAATTTCTTATTCTGTCTCTGCCATCGTTCAAGATGCTGCCACAATGTGCTCGCATATTGAATTGGCCTGTGACCATCTGACAGACAGTAAGTGTATTTATTTCCTGCATGCCTAGGTGTACGGTTTCAGCAGTACGTAAAACACACAATTGTTTTTCAGGCCGCAATGTGCCATAAGTTTTGGCATGTTGAACTTGCACGATACAGGCATGTTCTGCTCTCTGTGGGTTCACATGACATAAGGGATTATGAATTTTCCCTGACTGATCCAGGAAAAAAAGTTTGAGTGGCATCATTGCCATAATGGTGGACAAGAGTCCTTGCATGGTTGCTATCCATAAATATTTTATTGGTTGTGATTAAACTGGTAACCTAAAAAACAATATTTAGTTTTTAAATGCAACTTGCAAATAATATGCAATAAATCCAAATTTTCTTTTGATGTTTTCCCTCTAGTTGTTATGGCTGAAAGCGAAGCAAATGAAAAGACTGAAGAGATGTGTTACGTCTTCGTCACACCAGAACCAACACCATAAAACAAGCACAACTACAAACAACACAACAGAGGAAAATGAAGCAAAATCGCAAACACATGCACGCATAGGTGAAGGATCTACCACAAGAAGTAAGTGTCATGATCCGGTCCGGAAAGGGGTTTGTCCGGTCCAGGAACCCGACCGGAGTTTCACGTTAGTCCTGTGTAATGTATCCTAATCATCTTCTCCTGTGTTTATTGTATAAAGCTGCCCTGTTCATGTCTGTTCTCCGACGGGTCTTTGTTATGTTACATGTTCACATGTTAACCGATGTCTCACCTGTCCTGTTCATCACCGCTTAAACCCCGGTTTTGTGATGTCGTACGAACGCGTCCTTCTTCTTCATCAATTCTTCTCATGATCTCCGTTCACTTGCCTCGCCATGCCAAATGCTTTAAGCAAATAAAGCATTTATAACCACAAGGGCGAGATCTCTAGCAGAACTCCCTAGCATCAGCGTTGGCAGATCCTAAATGTCCAAGTATCGTACTTAGAAAAAAGCTTGGAAAATCCCAGCAACACTATTATAGGGTATAATGCAACTTTTTGTAAAAACCACCTCTGGGCAGAACAGCGCCTCTACCTACAGGCTTTAACCACCCAGTAAAACTGGGGTCTTTCTCCCATTTATTTCTGTAAGTCTGATGGCGTTTTCCATAACTGCAACCCCGTCATGCAAATCTGCACTCATCATTGTTTACCACACGTGAGGGGGGTCAAACTCAATTGCACGAGGGGCCAAAACCTTTGGCAAGGCAACTGAAGCACTGCATTATGGTATCTGCAGTTTGCGTGTTGTCGGTGCTTCATCTCACCGATGCCCACAGCAACTGAAATGCATGAAGATTTCTGTGCAAGAGACACTACTGTTCAGAGTCTGTTCACTGTTTAGTCTATGATTGTACTTATGATCAGTACACATAATATTTTGACATTATGTGAGTTTGAAAGCTGGTAGTTTGTGAGAATGCATGTGTGCACCACATGGAAATGAAAAAGTTCTTCCAAGTTTGTTTTTTAATTATTGCTCAAGCTCAGGTGCTTCTCCATCTCTCCATCTCCCACCCTCAACACTGCTGAGTTATTGTATTCCAACTTTGTGTAAGATGTATCTAGTGGAACAAGTAATTAACAATTATCCAAGTGCATCTAATTAAAGCCGGGTAATTAAGAGGGTGAGGAGCTCTGCAATGGCGGGAAGGGAAAAAAAAAAGACACAGAGACGTCGGGAGAATATTATCTGGTGAGTGCGGTGTAATTGCATGCACACATTATAGATACATTTTTTTTCTTCCCACCAATTTTAGCTGTAATTAAACTTAATTTAAAATAAATTGTCTTAAAATATTTTAATATTTGCACTCTTGGGCAAGAATGTTTGATCATTTAAAGTCAGTGGAGGATTTAGTAGTTGGTTAAAATAACGCTGGTTTGGATATTTAAAGACGCAGTCTATGGAAATTTCTCTTGACAATCATTGACATTTGCTTTGGCATGATTAATTAATAATTTAGTGTGCAGAGTCAAACATTGCCCTCCCCTGTACTGCCGTCACCAAATCCTGTATACTGTCTTCCGTTCAGCCTGTCACTCACAGCATTTTACTACCGAAATTGGAACACTTTTTCCCGTCATTTGATGCTGATTTTAGAGGTATTTAAAAAGCTGCCAAGGTTAATTATCATGCAGCCCAGAGCCTCTGTGTCTGTCCTGGAAAACTGACCTGGCTGTTTACTGTGACGTGCCTAAGATGGCTGCTCGGTGGGTCCCTTTAGCCTTTCCTGTGTACAGCCTCGTTCCATTTTTTCAGCATTACCAAATATAGATTACTGCCTAGGGTGTCTATGTGAAGGATGTCCTCGAGGCTACTTGGAGACAGTAATATCTCAATGCGACAATGCAACAGTAGCTTTTACAATGCTCATAATGTTCATTACGGAGGAGATAACACTTTCACATGGAAACATGGATCGCTGAGAAAGAAACATAAAAATAACTTTATGACTTCCGGTCAATTGTAAAGAAATATTTCTGCTGTGTCTTGGTAATGAGCGCATATTAAATGCTGATTTGCATAGCCTGTGTCTGTGCAGGATGCTTTTATGACGTTGGAAATTCAGCCAGTGAAGCACTACAAATAAATAAATAAATAAATAAATAAGTGTACAGTGTACTGCACACACACACACACACACACACACACACACACACACACACACACACACACACAGGGCAGTGGTGGACACGTAACCAAACGGATTGTGGGTTCAAATTTTAAAAGAAGTTCCATACCCACACACTGCTCCCCGGGCGCCTTTCATGGTTGCCCACTGCTTACTATTGTGTGCACAGTTTATGCCATTGTGATATACAGCACAGCACACAATCACACACATACACTACCAGTCAATAGTCTGAACAGACCTACTCTGCGGTGTTATGGAGACTAAGATGGAGCCATTTTAAACAATCCAATACAAGAAACATATCTGGTATTTTTTTGTAGCAGGAGAAAGTGAACTATGTTTGAAGAGTCGCCTCTTTTTTACTTTCATGGCTGCTTTGTTCACTGTTGTCATCATCAAAAGCCGCTTCATGGGATGTTCATTCACATGAGTGATTGATGCGAAAGTGTTCAGCACTTTGGTGGTGGAGAAAAGAAAAGAGTGTGAAATGCAGCCATCACAGCAAAAGCAAACTGATTTGAATCTTTAACTTTCTGCCTTATTTGCTATTTATGTTTATGTTATTACATAAATTAATTGATGTATCCAGCCTTTTGTGTGATACACACACACGAGCGCGCACACACACATTACTAATAGATCACCTGGCGTAGCCTGGAAATCAACACCTCCAATATATGCAAAATCGAGGAAAGTTGTGGAATTCTAAGACATTTATGTTGTATGTTACACTACACTTGATTACCCCTGTTTAATTTGACATTTACTGTGCCGTAGTAGAAGGGTTAAAAACTGCCACTACCTCAGAAGAGAGATCGAATGTGTGCCTTAAACTGGCCCCCACATCAGTCCGGATCCCCGTAGCATTAATGCCATTTGCAGAGCGTTGGAGAGCACGCCAGGAAATATATTAAAAGTAAATGTTATTATATTCACACTGTGGGGTCCCGCTTATTATATTCCTCAAAGATGGGATGAGAGCACTTATTCCCTCTCAATTTTCACATTTAATGTAGTCCAATATATAGATTAGGGATGTGATCTCTGAGCATGTGTATTCATGTTTTAAAGAAATCCAACTGTTTGAAGAGTTAATCCAGCTTTGGCTCTATTCACATTGTCACTGTGCTCAACAGTCTTAAATCTGAAGGCAGTCCTTTAATGTCTCATACTCTGGTGGTGGCCAAAGTTAATTAATCACACACACAAATGTAATAACTTGGCCACATACACCAATCAGTCATGACACTAGGACCACTGATGTGAACAGTGAATAACGCTGATTATCTAGTTACATTGGCACCTGCACAAAAAAAAAAAAAAAAAGCAGAAGAATTGGCAAGGTGATCAAGGATTTGGACAAGGTGATCAAAGATGGAGTCACTGCTTCAAAAGGTTAGAGTTGTTTTGGCAGTTAACTAAAATTAGGCACCAACTCAAAATTTGTCACAATATTTTGGCTGATTGGCATGCAAACACACAATTCTGTATTCTCATTTTTATACAAAAGTGTTTTTTGAGTATTTTACAGAATAAAACCACGTTTTAGATCATACTGTGAAATAGTGTTATTGTCACTCTAAAAGGTGCATAAAAAAAGAAACATTTCATGATGCATAAGTGTCATGATCCGGACCGGCAGGGGTGACTCCGGATCCAGTCTTGTGTAATGTTCCCTGATCGTGTTCACCTGTTTTATATTTATATAATTGTATAAAACTATCCTGTTCGTGTCTGTTCGCCGTCGGGTCATTGTGCGTGTTTATGTTCGTGTGAAATCGTGCGAATGCATCCTCCTTCATCGCCATGTCCAGCCCACCCGTGACAATAAGACATTTTGACAGCCTTAAATATGAAACATATATTTTCTCAATGGCATGCCATCTATTTAGTTTATTGTTTGATAAAAAGTAAATCGATTTCACGATTGCCTGAATCAGGTGATAAAAAAAAAAAAAAAAGCCCAAATATTTATGATTTACAACTCCCAAAAATATTTCTGGGAAAAAAAAAAGACACAAGAGCTTTAGAGATGGAGGGGGTCCAAGCCGGTAGAGAGGTATGGGAGTCTCCCATAAATATTCATTCCCATTTTCAGAATTTGAGTTGCTCTAAGCACCCCAAAAGCCCATCCATAAACATTTTAGGATAATTGTGAGTGTGTGTTTAGAGGAAGAGCTTGTCTAGCGGTGATTCATGAATCCTTTTAGCACTTAGAGTAATCTCAAAAATGGAGAAATTTCGCCCACACGCACGGGGACTGTGAAGCCATGGCAAATTACACTCTTAATTTCCTCATCTGACACTTTGCTGAGCTGATGTCTAAAAGCAGCCTGCTGTTTCTGAGGACAAGAAATGCCAGGCAGCTGTTTCCCACTATATGTTAGATTTTTGATTAATGGAGTTTTGCTGAAGAAGTGAAAAAAACGGTCTTCACATGAATGTAAATTATTTGCCTGTAATTGAATCTTAAAAAAAATTGCTCATAATGATTGGTTGTCATTTCATTTGAAAAGTACAAATTAAGCCACTTCATTCATCTTCATGCATCAACAAATATCAGCACACAGAATCCTAATATGATTGTGTTGGAAACCAAATACCCTTCCCCCATATTACACCCCTAACATCATTTCCTTAAACATTCTTCTGTAACCATTTTTATCGCCTCTAAAAGACAGGAAGTGCAAGATGGCCACCTTGTTAATTATGTTAACTGTAAATGATTTTCTGAAGCAGTGGACAATGTGACTTCATGCATGTGGTCAGACCAACAGTATCAATACAACATTGCTGGGTGGTAGTAGCCTAGGGTAGTAGAGGGTAACACACTCACCCATGGACCAGAAGACCCAGGTTGAAATCCCACTTACTACCATTTTGTCCCTGAGCAGTAGTTACAGGGACAGTCCCCCCCTGGAGACAATTTAGGGTTAAGTGTCTTGCTTTGAACCTTGGGTTTGAACCTGGGTCTTCTGGTTCATAGGCGAGTGTGTTACCCTCTAGGCTGTTACCCCAAAACACATAGATGTATATACATTGCTCAACACATTCATTCAATAATGAACACCATGGTAATTATATTCACAATGTATTGCTAGAGGATGCATTGCTAGTTCTAAAGATGTGGGTGGAGGTCTTCTCGACATCCCTTGATGTAGAAAGGGGAGGCAAATCTGAACAGCATGTTTTCAGGCGGCCCACACAACCCTGACTAGGTCGTCTCAGTTTGTTGGATTGTGGGTGCGTCAGAGACCCACATCTATGTGCAACATTCTCTTTACTTAACGATTGGGCAATTACTACAGTATCCCCCTCTTTTTGGCAATGGAGCTGTGCTCCGTGGGCAGGCTGAATTTCATGCATGGTTACTTGTGTAATTGGGCCATAAGGTTGGCCGAAACACATTTGCAGTGTGAAACATGCCGTTTCATGGATGTTTTCCTCTGGGCTGTTACCACTTCCGCTATCCTAGTGTGGTCTTCCACTGTGTTAAAGTGATTCTTTTACTCCTGTCTTATTTTCAATTTAAGTAGAAGACAATCAAAGGTAAAAGTGTAGATTAGTATTCCCTTTTCTTCTTCACTTAAAAATTGAAAGAGCTTAGACAAATATCAGTGCAGAAAAGTGTGTATATGCAACATATTGCTTTTTTGTATTCATCTAGTTTTGTATTCAACAGAGTTGGTTGTTTCCTGCAACAGAACCAGATAAATATTTTGTTGATGGATCTGACCCCAACAATAGAAAATGAATATCTGAGTCTCCAGTAATAGACCACAATTTCATCTACTAGCTGTTTCTGTTTGGAAAATTCTATGTCATTGTGATACTCACATGTTGTCCTCTGCATGCAACGCATAACCCTTTTGTGAGCAGTGGGCATCAACTTTCCAATTACAAGGGCTGCCACTGCCCTGCTAGGCCAACACTTCCCACTGTTCTCTGCATTAATTATACAAAACAACAATTAATTGAATCTTTAAAGATTAATCATGAATAATGAGAGATTAATTGTGATAAATTAATTGCAAAATGTGCAATTAATTTGTTAAAATGAAACTTGCTACAATTCCAAAATAATCTAAAACTATTAACGTTCACACATTTCATAGTGTGCACCATGTGCTGTGATGTGTATCACAATGACAATCATTTCACTTTCATCAAATCAATCAGATGCCATTATCCAGAGCAAATTATAATCAGTTTTTACAGGAACAGTAAGTGTCTTACTCAGGGACACAATAGTTGGAAGTGGGGTTTGAACCTGTGACTTTTAGTTGTCTGGTTAAGTGTGTTTTTGTTTATAGTAATTTTAACATTCACATGGATGTAGAAACCATTTATATTGTTCAACATGTACATGAATGAAGGGCAGGTAGGACACACACGCATGACTTAGGAACAGAGCAGCAACAGATGAAAACAATGCTGACATGCAAACAATCAGGAACGTTTATAACAAAGTACATGACTTATAATTAAATTAAATTTAAGGTCAATTCCTTTTATGAATGAAATAATACAAATGGCTACTTGTCATGCCATGGCGGAGTGAAAATGGAAATGCACAAACTTTCAATAAATGAAAAAGACAGAGGCACGATGGCTAGAACATCCAGAAAATATTCACAGAACATCACGTTTTTTCCATATTTTGTTATGTTACAGCCTTATTCCAAAATGGATTAAATAATTTTTTTCCCTCAAAATACTACACAACATCCGAAATTAACAACATGTGGTTTTGGCAAATTTATTTTAAAGCAAATGTAGATAAGTATTCACAGCCTTGAATCTCAAAATTGAGCTCCTTGATATTTTTCTTTAGCTTAACTGCCATCCACCTGTGGAAAAAAACTGTTGATATTATATTTGGAAAGGCACACACCTGTCTATATAAGGTCCCACAGTTGACATTTCATGTCAGAGCACCAACCAAGCATGAAGTCAAAGGAATTGTCTGTAGACCTCTGAGACATATTGTCTCGAGGCACAAATCTGGGGAAGGTTACAGAAAAACCTCTTTTTGCCTTGAAGGTCCCAAGGAGCACAGTGGCCTCCAGCATCCATAAGTGGTAGAATTTCAAAACCAAAAAAGAAGACATGCTAACCAAAAACCCAATGGTTACTCTGTCAGAACTCCACATTTCCTCTGAGGACAGAAGTGAAACTTCTAGAAGGATAACCATCTCAGCACCAATCCACCAATCAGGCCTGTATGGTAGAGCAGCCAGACGAAAGTAAAAGGCCCATGGCAGCCCGTATGCAGTTTGCCAAAAGCAACCTGAAGGACTCTCAGACCATGAGAAACAAAATTCTCTGGTCTTTGGGGTTAATGCCAGGCATCACATTTGGAGGAAACAAGGCAATGTTCATCACCAGGCCAATACCTTCCCTCCATGTGTCCATACCATCAACACATGTGGAGTTATATACTTAACAAAAAGTGGAGACCTGACCTCCACCGTCATGGGACCTGAACCCAATTGAGATGGTTTGGGGTGAGCTGGACCGCAGAGTGAAGGCAAAGGGTCCAACAAGTGCCAAACACCTCTGGCAACTCCTTCAAGACTGTTGGAAAACCATTTCAGGTGACGACCTCTTGAAGCTCATCGAGATGGGTATCTATTTTGAAGAAACTAGAATATATATATTTGCAAAACAGCTGCAGCTGTTAGATGGACAGCGCTGTGATCAGATCCTGCCAAATATTCTTGATTGGATTTAAATCTGAACTTTGACTGGGCCATTCTGGGACATGGATATGTTTGGTTGTAAACCATTCCATTGTTGCTTTATGTTTAGGGTCATTGTCCTGCTGGAAGGTGAACCTCCGCCCCAATCTCAAGTCTTTTGCAGACTCCAAGAGGTTTTCTTCCAAGATTGCCCTGTATTGGGCTCCATCCACCTTCCCACCAACTCTGAAGAGAAGCACCTCCAGAGCATGATGCTGCCACCACCATATTTGACAGTGGGGATGGTGTGTTCAGATGTGCGGTGTTAGTTTTTCTCCACACAAAGCATTTTGCTTTTTGGCCAAAAAAGTTCCTTATGGTTTTCTTTTAAAAATGGCTTTCTTCGTGCCACTCTTCCATAAAGGCCAACTTTGTGCAGTGCACGACTAATAGTTGTCCTATGGACCGATTCCACAACCTGAGCTGTAGATCTCTGCAGCTCGTTCAGAGTCTCCATGGGCCTCTTGGCTGCGTTTCTGATCAGCGCTGTCCTTGTCCGGCCTGTGAGTTTAGGTGGACGGCCTTGTCTTGGTAGGTTTACATACTCCTTCCATTTCTGAATGATCGCTTGTGCTCCATGGGATGTTCAAAGTTTGGGAAATATTTTTGTTGCCTAAGACTAAGACTGTGTTCTTAGTATTGCTCCCAATATTCTCTTAAACAACCTCTGAGGCCGTCACAGAGCAGCTGTATTTGTACTGACATTATATTACACACAGGTGCACTCATCAGGCAATGCCTATGGGCAACTGACTGCACTCAGACCAAAGGGGGCTGAATAATTACGTACACCCCACTTTTCAGTTATTTCTTTGTAAAAACAATTTTGGAATCATGTATGATTTTTGTTCCACTTCTCAAGCTGTACACCACTCTGTATTGAATTCCAATAAAAAAGATTCATGTTTGTGGCTGTAAACCGACAAAATGTGGAAAACTTAAAGGGGGCCGCATACTTTTGCATCCCACTGTATAAACAGTACAAACATATTCTACATCTTTACACATTGTTGTTTTTTTGTTGTTGTTGTTTCTACAATTCTACACCATCAACCAGAAATCAAGTATCATACTTGGCCAATAAACACAATTCTGATTCTGAGAATATAAAACATGTTTTCAGTTCACCTTTTTTTGTTAAGTACATAACTCCACATGTGTTCATTCATAGTTTTGATGCTTTCAGTGAAAATCTACCAATGTTAATGGTCATGAAAATAAAGAAAACACATTGAATGAGAAGGTGTGTTCAAATTTCTGGCCTGTACTGTATGTAAAACCGCATTATCAAAAACAAATGCAGGACACGTGGATGAGGGAGAAACTAACATATAAAGGGTTGTAATCACCCACACCAAACGCACAACAGTTGTGGGTGATTAGAACCCATGCGTGCAGGTGATGTGCAGCACTTGGTTAGCCCAGGACTGCATTGGTGTCACGCTACTTATCAACATACTACTGAATTTCTTTGCAGAAATAAGACAATTGAAGGCTTTAGAGCACAGTGCAGTAATGAGACTGCACTTTTAATAGTTAATGATCTCCATCGCCACCCCCCTGTATCTGACCCTCATCCACCTGGACAATATGGACACATATGCACGAATGCTGTTCATAGACTTCAGTTCAGCATTCAGCACCATCCTTCTCCAGCACATGGTGCTCCTCAGGGCTGTGTGCTTAGTCCAATGCTGTTCACCCTGCTGACCCACTACTGTGCAGCAATGCATAGCTCCAACCAGTTTGCCAATGACACGACCATGGTGGGTCTCATCAGCAAGAACAAGTCAGCGTACAGAGATGAGGTGCAATGACTGGTGTGAGGTCAACAATCCGTTTCTGGATGTGGACAAAACGAAGGAGATGATTGTTGATTTCAGAATACAAGGACCACTCTCCACCGAACATCGACGAATCTTGTGTGGAGATCGTCAAGAACACCGGAGGTTGAGGAAAGCCCACCTCCCACCACCCATCCTTACCACCTTCTATAAAGGGACCATTGAGAAAATTCTGACCAGCTGCATCACTTTCTGGTTTGGGAACTGCACCATATCGGACCACAAGACCATAGATAGTGATAGTCTTTGTTCCCTCCATTAAGGACATTTACCACACACACTTCAACAGGAAAGCCTTCAGCATTGTGAAGTACATGCACTCTTCACCCTCCTGCCAAACAGAAAAAGGTAGCGAAGAATTCGGGCCCTCACTGCCAGACTCTGCAATATCTTCATCCCACAGGCCATCAGACACCTGAACACTGAGGGATTTTACACTCTGGACTGACACACACACACACACACACTCGCACTACCTCTGTTATATTTTACTATTATCTATCTGTAATATTATCTATTGATGCATCTTTCCATTTTACACTATTTTGAATGTATTATTAATTTCACCTGTATGGCGCCATCTGTCTCATCACTTATACTTTGTATACTTTTTATGTTTTTATTTTTAACATATTTAATCAGTGTGCATTGTTTAATTATTTTGAACTTATGGCCTCAATTTTCTTTATAATATTTTTGGAATTTATTACTATAAGAAACTGCTTCTTTTTACCTCTGATTTCATTTAAATTATTCATTGTACATGGTAATGTCTTTTATGTGAAGCACCTTGGGTTCCATTTGTAAAAAAAAGCTTTTTTGAAAATAAACAATTTTTAAACATTTTGTGATGGCATGACTGCTCCTTTGCCCATGTTTTGTTAGTCATTTGTACAATGCTCTGTTACAAATTAGAGTATTTTTTTTTAAATTCCTTCACTTAATGAAAGTGAAAGTGAAGATATTGTCATTTTTGAAACACTGCAGCACAGCACATGGTGCACACAATGAAATGTGTCCTCTGCTTTTGACCATCACCCTTGGTGAGCAGTGGGGAGCCATGAAAGGCACCCGGGGAGCAGTGTGTGGGGACGGTGCTTTGCTCAGTGGCACCTCAGTGGCACCTTGGTGGATTCGAACAACCTTACGGGGCCACTTCCTAAACCCCTAGGCCAACACTGCCCCACACACTGATTTCCTCTTACCACCATTTTCATCTTCTTGCTACATTCATTTTAGCCAAAAGAAAAACAGAAATCATCTTCATCTCTGTAGACTGGTCCCAAATCAGTCCTATATTAGCTTCATACATATAGGAACATCTATTTCTTTTCTGAATTTTATAATGTCAGCAAGGGAGCAGTGGAGCTCCAGTTACACCTTACAGTAGCCTCATCTGT
Source organism: Denticeps clupeoides (assembly GCF_900700375.1). NCBI lineage: Eukaryota > Metazoa > Chordata > Actinopteri > Clupeiformes > Denticipitidae > Denticeps > Denticeps clupeoides. Next base: position 9,279,652 of record NC_041724.1, read on the forward strand.
CTCCCTGGAGTAACTTTGTATCCTGTGCAGAAACCAGGCTTTAATGGAGCCATCCACTGAGGGGAATCCTGCATAATTGACCTTGCATTCCTCAGCCAAGTCAGCAGGCAATAAAGAACAGTAAAATGTTAAGGTGGAACCTTAAATGCTTGAAGGGACGATCTATAATAAAGAAATAATGACCGTTCTCATCCCATATTCTGCATGAGACCAAGGTCACTGTGCTCAAGCTTTTAATGGTTAGGTATCTGAAAGGGCTATCAGAGCTGTAAATTCAGAGAAACTGATGTTCTTTTAATCAGGAGGGCATAATTATCCAGTGTTAGCCATACCCTTACAAAATGTGTCTGATTATAATGTGAATTAGATTTGGTAGATTTTCAGCACTTACTACTGATTTAATCACAGAAGATTGCAGAATGAAGAAAACATAGACAATTTCCACTATTCCTTAAAGTAATATGCTCTCTTTTTAATAACAGATGCAAGCAGCTGTTTAATTGTAACATCAACAAGCAAAATCCAGTAGTCCTCCAAACAGACCAAGTGGCAAATAATTGTGTTTCCATTAATTACACAAAACTAATGTGTTGTTAAAGAATGTTTTTGGGATGTGACACAATCACAAAGTGACTGTATTTCCATTTAGTTATGTTTGTCCAGCAATACTGAAATCTTACTTTTAGAAATGACCTGTGAAAGCAAGGAAAGGTATTCACAGTTTTGTGAAATACATTTTCTAAAATAACACCTCACATGAGTATAATGATTTTTTAAGCCATTTATTTCAATTTGCAGTTTATATTTATGAGACTCCGAGAGGTATTCTTCCAGGTCATACTCCCGAAAGACTAAAATTAAGACAAAGAAAATGATAAATAACCATAAAAAACAATTAAAAAAGGATGTTAGAACAAACTTTGTAATTAACAATTTTGAATACAAATCGGAATAAGACAAGAAACATTTACCAAGATACTCAGAATATACATGTTCATATATATTCAAAGCCCAACATCAACTGGTGTACTCAACTCAAGTATTAAGTCATGAGACACAGGTTCTAGTACAAAAAGCAACACAAATCAAATTACCTAGGGGTGTTAATATAAAGAAGTGAAACTGGAAAAACCCCTGATGCATAGAGCCACAGCTCTGGGTAATTAGCTGAGAGATATGGTGCTTGAATAGTAAAGTAAATAGATGAGGGAAATTAAATGTAAGGTCTAGAGGTAGAAATTCGACCAATGGTGGCAGGTGACCATGCCGAAGACATTTTCCCTTTCCACAGCTTGATGAACGTGAATGCTCCCTGTGTGGCAGTGCTCTTTTCATGAAACTTGGCAATGAGCAGCAACTCACTTTGTGCAGTTCCACTAACCTTCAGATTGCACAATAAACTACAGGCCTATAACACCCGTAGACTGCGAGAAAAGTTTATATACTCGCATGAGGTGGTATTTCTGGCATTTCGAAGAAGACATATTTTGCAATGGAAACACTGAGCAACAGCTTGCACAACACATCTAATAAGGTCTAGTAGCTGTAATAGAACCTGAATAGAACCTGCCAAATTCTAGAGAGTTCAGAACATCCATCGCATAGATTCTCGGAATGACTCGGTATGATTGCGTTTACTCATTTAAACAATAATAATTTCTGTTTAGGATTTTTTCATCTACTTTTATGAAATATTAGTTTATTATACTGAAATTGTAGCTCTGCATCTATCAAGCAAAATGCCTTTTTTGGACTGTAAGTGGAGGGAAAAGGGGATTATTCTAATTGACCTAGTTTCAGTTTTCAACGAATGAATGTAAAACTATGAAATCAATATCCTCAAAACATTTACAGTATTTTGTCTGTATTATCTGGATTGCTATTGATTTTTTTTAACTGTAAGAAGAGTATGCATGTCAAGTAAATGTCTCACTGAATAGCGTTCACTCCTGATCTACCTTTTCTACCTAAAACTTTTGTTTAAATTGACTTCAAGAACGTTGTGAAAGTGAAGTGATTGTCTTTGTGAAGCACAGCACACGGTGACACAACTAAATGTGTCCACTGCTTTTAACCATCACCCTTGGTGAGCAGTGGGCAGCCATGACAGGCGCCCAGGGAGCAGAGTGTGGGGATGGTGCTTTGCTCAGTGGCACCTCAGTGGCACCTCAGAGGCTGTCAGGATTGGCTGCAGCTGGAGACATCACCTGTGCCCAAACAGGACAGCAGTTAAAAGGTGTCATGCAGCCACCCATCAGCGGCTGTGACATTCCTTGTGGACCGTGCAACTGTTCTAGAGTGTTGTTTTGGAGTTCTGGCAATCGCTACACGCCAGCGGGCTAGTTTCTGTTCTCCGCTTTGTTTTCCCTGTTTTCGGCCATCATGCCTGGTTTTGTTTCTGTGTTTAATATGTTCTTGTTATCATTATGTCCTGCCTCTGCACTTCCTTCCCCCATCAGCTCGCCGACGTGACAGTGGCACCTTGTCAGTTTAATCTCAATTTAAACTTCAATTGCATATGTCAATGTAAGCAGTGCATTGCAAGGAAAATCAGTACTGATAGTCAGGCTATTTCTTCTTGAAAACCATTATTATATAGAGTCCTAATTGCTTCAGTTTTATTAACATGTCAATGTTAATAAAACCGAATATAATGAAATGAAACAGTTCTTGGTTCTCACTTTTGTCGTATGCAGCTGTTTTGTGTATAAGAAGGGAATAAAATGGATGTGACCACTTTAAATTAATTGCCAGACACTATACTTATCTCTGAGTGGCTGGGGCATCTCAGAGAGGAACCTAATTAGGCCTTCCTGTGACTCGCAATTTTCTGAGCTGGAAAGTCATTTTTCAAACAGATTTATTATTTCCTGATTTCAAAGCATATGTTTTTTTTTTTCTTTAAACTGCATTCAAATTATGGGCGCTGATGCCTCACAGTATGCCATCTCCAAAAAAATCTCACTGGAGTTATATATTACCATATTTAGCACAAGATCTGCAACCAAATATGACTTTAGAATTGTTAATACAAGTGATGATTTGTTCTGCGTGATAAAAGTTAATGGGTAACATCCTCGGGGCTAATACATTTTGATGCGGAATATCAGTGTGACATCCAGAGGTTGAACGCTCCGAGCAGGAGCCACCACGACCTGTTAAAAACAGAGAGGAGCCACGAGTCCCTGCTGCAGCATAAATGTTACCGTCATTCTTGTGTTTGTTTCAGTTCCTGTTGCTCTGGCACATGGATTTGTTACAGATTTAAGTTCTTTTTCCCTTTCGTATGCTGCTGTTGGTCCACGTGCCGGTTCTTTTATGTTAAATTCCTCATTCGTTCATTTCCCCTTCTGGCACGCGGCCGTGAAAATCAGTGTTTCCAAGCTACCAAGCAACTGACCATATCAGCATACCAAGGCAGCAATGCCAATTTCGCCGCTTGACTAGTCACGTGCAGCAAGAACAAACGTGACAACTGTGCACATTCATCAGGGAGCCATAGTCATCAGGGCCTGCTAAAGAGGCGGTGGCATTTTGGGACGTGACTGTTTTTGAATTTTTGATAATGGGAGTGACGGCTCGTCCATCTGCACGAAAGACAAAGCTGCAGTGCCAAGTCTAGTTTTTTTTTTACATGCTCAGGCTGAGCTGGTACAGTTATGGTATGTTTAAATGTAATGGTAAATGTTCGCTCTGCACTGAAGGGTAAGTAAAATCCTATACTAACTGCATCCTCGCAGAGCTGTTTGGGGAAAACGTTGGAATTCAGCATCATTAGCCATGTGTTCCACGGTTTTCACGACCACTGATGGATAAAGGCATGTTAAAAGTCATGGACCTGATGGTAACATAGTAAAACCTGGTTGGTAGTTTCCTGTTATCTTGAAGGAGAGAATCTGAGTATCCTGGATAATTATTTCTGTCACCCAAAGCATGATCATTAATAATGAGTTTAAAATGAGAGAAGCCTAATTGACAGCTGTCTCTCTATCTCTCTCTCTCTCACACACACACACACACACCTCCCTTTAAACCCAGCAATACTAAAGCAATGTCTAAACCTCGTGGAAGATTGTGTGTAAACAGGCCCCATGCTTAGCACGTAGCATTGTGCTTAGCATGAGTGTGAAAATAGTAATCATCCTGTCACCTCTTCAGTCACACCAGCCAATTTTTCACCTGTGTGGCCTTTATGTTTTTTGCACTCTGTATTTCAACACATTTATTTTTTGAAGCTATGTATTTTACATGTAAAAGCAATGTTCAGAAAATCTAAATAAAACCGGGTCTTGTAAAAGCTAACCGAACCAGTACTTCCTGGATGTTGTGCAGTGAAACAGCATCCTGAGTGGTACAAAGAGCAGCGATTAAGAGGCAAAGACACTAAAAGAAATTTACAGTACCCAACGGAAGAATAAATACGGTGGAAGGGACCGGTTTGTGCTCAGGGCACGGTAGTTTACGACTCCTTTTTTCCCCATAAGATATCACACCATTTTTAAAGCAGGGTTTTAACCCTTACACCCTTTTTTTGGACTAGGCTCTGTTGGTTTGATTTCAGATTTTTATGCGACTTTTGCCCGGTAATGTTGTGTATTTTGTATGTTGTATAGTTTTAAGTACAAAAAAAGTCTAATGTGCATGTTTTATGCACAGATGTTTCACATGTTTTATTTTGCACTAAAGTGTCCTTGTTTGTCTATGATAAAGCGTTGGCCAGTGGTTGCCTGGTGGGTAAGGAAGTGGACTTGCAATTGGAAGGTTGCGGGTTCAAATTTCGAACCACCAAGGTGCCACTGAGGTCCCCTTGATCAAGGTACCGTGCCCACACACTGCTCCCCGGGCACCTTTCATGGCTCACTAAAAGTGATAGGTTAAAAGTAGAGAACACATTTTGTTGTGTGCATCGTGTGCTGTGCTGCCTTGTATCACAATGACAATCACTTCAGTTTTGTTTTTTGTTATACTCTTGAAATATAAAAGATAATATTTGCTAGAAAATGATCATGGAACTGGAAACCTTCATATTATTTTATATGTATTTGGGGCTTATCACAATTAGTTTGAGACTGCCAGTGCTAATGTTGTATGATATTGTATGGGCAAAACTGAAAATATGCAGGGATGTAAATGTAAATAATTAACTGAATGGTGCTTAAAGCAAAACCCTGGGGAACCCCACTAATAATAGTAAAGGCATGTGACCTAAACCGGCTGTGAAAACTGCCATTGATTCCAAAAGATGCTAACGATGTATTAATTCAGAATTAGTTGTGCATAGCCATTGTTTCATTGTTGCAGCACAATAAATACATCTAAGGGAGAGAGAAAAATAACACAAACACCATCCTGGCCAGAGTCCTTTGTGAGCACTGTAAGCATCATATTTGTGATGTAGCTGAGCAAACAAGCATAACTTTCATTTCGTATTGATTTTTGTTGTAAAGTCTTGTTCGTCCTCATAATACAAATGTATCCCTAGAGGTGAGATGCTCCGTTCTGGCCTCTCCAGTTACAGTAAGATGTCCCTGGGTCTCCATGGAATAGCAAGCAGAGAACAGAAGTCTTCTTCTACATCAGTGTGCTCATACTGCCAAAGTTGTGTACTCCTTAGAATGTGCAATGCAATGCCCTTTAAGCCCTCCTGCTCTAAGTATTTAAGAATGTTATCTGCAATAGGCAGATGTCCTCAACAACCGAGCAGAATCAGCTTGCAATTTTCCCTCCTAATAAAAAATTAATTAAATCTGGCTTGACACCACCTCTGCTGTGTCACGAGAAGAGCACAATCCACCAGAAGCAAAATTATTTATTCACTCAATTATATGAAGCAGCAGCAGGTCCCCAACCTTCACTAATTATCTTTTTTTTTTAGATAGAGACATTCAGGAGAGAGAGCGCTTAACAGTCACATTAGCCTTGGCAGTCAGTGAGCCTTCCTTGTGTTTTTCACCTTTTACAGGCACAGCGATAGCCATGCCTCCACGGCCCATCCCCGGTCACATGGAGATTGGTGCAATTCATCAGAGGTGCTTAGCCCCACTACAGGAAAGGACGTAAGGTTACATTTGTAAATTGATTAACAACCAGTGCACAGAATCAGCATGACCACAAACTAACCTGTTTTGAATCAGGAGGGTATTGTACACATTTGATACCTGAACAATGGGGCGGGCAGCAGAACTGGTGTTATTCTTTTGTACATTGAAATTCAGGAATGAAAAGGAACTCGAACTAACAGTACTTTTGGTTCTAATTGTTCCTTTTTATTTTATTTTGCTGTTGTTTTTGTGCCCTCTGATAAAAACAATGATTTGTTTCATTTGATGTCATTTTAGTGGCTGTAAACCAAAAAAAAACAATCTAACTTTGTGAAAAAAGTGCACATAGATAAATGTGAACATGCTTTCTAATGTCAAGTGACAATGGAAGCTTGCCATTATTGATATGATTGCCATTAATTTTACACAGAATCAGGTCGCAAACACCCCGTACATGTAATAGTTTCATTTTTATGTGTCCCTAATGGACAGAAATGATTGAAACAGCTGGGCTTTCATTATTTTCTCTTGAAGGTTATATGAAATGTAATGGATGATAAAAGATCCCCCGGCTTCCTCCTCACCATCAGTATCGCCTCCTTTCCATTCACAGAGAGTACTGCCTGTCTTGTGCTTAGTGATGTGGGTGTGAGTTCACGCTTTCGCTTCCCTCTCTGTTCGAGAGCAGCGGTATCTTGTTGACAGGAGTGCCATGGGCTCAGCTGGATGCATGAAAATGGCTAACACACTCCAAGGTAGCAGATCAGAAAGATCAGGCTTTTGTAAAAAAGCTGTGGTCTCTGCACCAGTGTAAACTGAGTGTATATGTGTGTGTGTGTATGGATATTTCTAGAGTGTATCAGCCACTGCAGCTGTTGCTGATTGTACACCAAGGATAAGAGGGCTCTTTTCCTGAAGTACACAGTCCTATTGTTTGGAACACAAGATCCATTTTATATTGCTCTTGCTCAAGGCACTTGCTTGTATTTTTAGTTATTTTCTGAAATTCACATCTGAATAAAGTCCATTTTGACCAAAATTGTGAATTAGCCAGTCTTAGAGCTTAATTTAAACACACTATTGTTACAGTATTTAATTAGGCTAAAGGTTGCTAAATAACCTGCTGGGGTTCGGGATTTGGGAGCTACTACTGACTTTATCAGTTAATGCGAATGATTGCTTCCAGCAGAGTAATATTTAGAAAAAAAATGCACACCCGGGAATAGAGTCGGTAGTCAGGTACTCAGTTTTGCTGGGTGTGTCAGTGGCTCACAGTGCATCAAGAGTCCACAAGCATTTTCTCTGGGGCCTCTAAGGAAAAATGTATGTTAGGCCATTCAATGGCAGCACTTCTGTGCTTCTAAAACTGTCCCCTCAATTCCGTGATATTTTTCTATTAGCAGCTACTGTATATTATACTGTATGGGGCAGAGGTGGCCTAGCGGTTAAGGAAGCGGCCCCGTAATCAGAAGGTTGCCGGTTCGAGCAAAGCACCGTCATGGCTGCCCACTGCTCACTCAGGGTGATGGGATAAATGCAGAGGAGAAATTTCACTGGGTGCACTGTGTGCTATACTGCTGTGTATCACAATGACGATCACTTCACTTTTACTTTATACATTTTTACAATGTGTGTGCATTTGGCAGTATGAGGTAGCGGTGAGCAGTTAAAAGTAATCTTGAAATGCTCTTGAACATACATTTATAACTTTTTATAAGGGTAATATACAAAACAGCCCTAATGAGCACACAGAATAAAACATCTCAGTTGGTGACATAATCAGAATACTTTTTACTCAAATGCCATAAATGCTTCCTAGTTAGTAAAATATGATACAATGTTATATTTTAATTAATTAGCTAAAGGTTATTGGATAGTTACTTACCTTTTGAAGAGATGAGTAGACGAAGCTGTTTTCTAGGTAGGAGTTTCTGCTGCATAGCACGCCACTCAGCGGCCTTGTGCGTGCACACACAGTTGTCAAATATGAAATTTGACACATTTTCACACAATCAACCAAATCAAAGTGGGATTGGTAGAAAAGCTGATCTTATTAGTATTTGAGTGTCCAGAGATCTACAACATGACAGTATTGTCTAACTGGGAGTTTTGAAAAACACGACTATTTTTTGCAAGTCCCATAGCAAGCACGTTGAGCTCAACTCGCTGACTTTAAAGAAGAAAAAGCTCAAACCTCGCAGTGAGCACAGCGCATGTGCTGTTCGGTCTGAAAGCGGCTTTAAATTTGCTCCAATGAACAGTTTGCTCCAACGTTTGTGGCGTACAGACTGAATACCTACAGTTTTTCTGCTCAATCAAAGCAAATCACAGCGTCCGCATCAATGAATTAACTCTTGTATTTGAAAACATCATGTGAAGTAGAAAATGTATGGGATGCATAGATAATTGATAAAGCATTGATAATTGTAATCATGAGAAGAAGATTCACACCTCTGGTTCAAAAGTGAATGTGAAAGAGCAACTGAACGATTGACAGGTGTGGAAAAAGCAAAATTGCCCATCACTCCTTACGACTCACTGGAATGCCTACAAAATAGCTTGCAAAGTACCTTAGTTTCCATATGGTATGTTATAATACACTGTAAAAATAATATTTTACTATACTAAATTATAATATCAATAACTGACCCACACCCTTACATACAGACAATGACTGTTCATTGATCATTGTTGAGGACACATACAGATGGAAGAAACTGGGAGTAGAGTCGCCCGTTCCAGATTTCGGAGAAGAGAGTGGCCATCAAGGCCATCACTGGTAGGTTGACAGAAGGACACATGGACACTCTGGCAAAGGAATTTAATTAGGCTCCATGTAGTTTTGCAGCCCAACAATGCCAGAAGCCCACCTTGGCATGGAGAATCAGCAATAATTATCCTGAAGACATCATCCTACAAAGAATTTATTATCTTGAGGAAATTACATACAATTAAAAAATAATAATAATTTGACCAAACTAGTTTGTTCCTTGTTTTGGTTCAGATGATGATGCTTAAAGGTCAGAATTGCTGATAAAACAGAGTTCTATTTCTGTATATAGTGATGTTGATTGGTGTTGTTTTTGGTGGTCCCAACATTCTGTTGAGACACAAGGTCAAGAGAGCACTCAGTTTTAATCATAGTTTAATACATTTATTTAATAAACAGATTTTAATAGTTTTTTTTTTAACTATTTATGTTATTGAACTACAATCACTTCATCTTCAATTACATATTTAATTTAATAATAAAATACCTATAGGTCATTAAGAGTACATATCGGTGCCAGTACTGTTGGAGCCAATATTAAATTCTACACTGAAGAAATGTGACCACTGGTTAAACTAAAAAATTAAAGTAATCTGCAACACCTAATATTTTAGCATTGACATTATGTAAATAAACCAGGTTACAGCAAATTTGGTTTAATTACATTACATCAATGCTAAGCTGAGCCAGTGTTCACTTTTTTCAGTGTATAATATTGATTATCTAAATGAAATGTCTTGATTATAATCATATTGTTCTTCAGGTCAGAGTTACATAGCAAAACATACAGTTAAAAGTATAGTTTAGACAAAATATAGTTTTGATGATGAATGAGCATTGCTGTGCAAAAGCTAATATTACAGCACTGCCAGATTAAATGAAATGTAAATGTTTAAAGGTAATTTAGCATGACCAAATGCATTAATTCTTGTTACCCACAAGAATATGTGTCACAACCATGTTGGCATGACGAGGCAGGTGAACGGAGAGGTGACGAGTAGACGAGGAAGGAAGGACGCAATCGCATGACATCACGATTTAATTATGAAGCACAGGACAGGGGAGACATCTGAGACACTGGTGAACATGGATCATAACTTCAAAGACCTGACGGCGAACAGAAACGAACTGGGCAGCTTTATACATTTGACACAGGTGAAAACGATCAGGGAACATTACACAGGACAACAGTGAAACTCCGGTCCGGGATCCGGAGTAACCCCTTTCGGACCCCTTAGGGCACAACCCCTGGCAGGCCAGACAAAGCAGTCCATGGGGAGGGAAGTCCATACACGGAGTCTTTATGATTCGAGTGGCCGATGAGAGGAATCGAGCGGAATCGATACGAGAGAAGAAGAGGAGAGAAAAAATGAGATAAACAGCGAGAGGAATGATAAATGAATGAATGAGTGGTCCGGTATTCATGATGGACGAGCGACGGATGTCCTGTGCAGACGGCTTCGGGCCAGTGTGGTACCGGCCTCTCGTCAGCATGCGACCGCCGCTCCCAGTCAGTCTCCAGGCTCGCCCCGCTGAGTGGCCGCTCCTCACCTTCAACGCCGGCAGACACGGGACTGAGAGGCAGGGGTCGGGACCCTGCAGAAAATGAAGCCATGGAAGGCCAGGGACAAGGAAGCTGGCGGCGTCCTCCCAGCGAGTCGCGGCTCCTTTGATCTCAGCGGGGCTGCGTCAGCAGCATCCAAATGTGCGGTCAGGTCTTTCTGTCACAACCATGTTGGCATGACGAGGCAGGTGAACGGAGAGGAGGATAGAGAGGTGACGAGTAGATGAGGAAGGAAGGACGCAATCGCATGACATCATGAAACCGGGGTTTAATTGTGACGCAGAGGACAGGGGAGACATTCGAGACACTGGTGACCATGGAACATAACTTTAAAGACCTGACAGCGAACAGAAACAAACAGGGCAGCTTTATACATTTGACACAGGTGAAAACGATCAGGGAACTTTACACATGACAACAGTGAAACTCCGGTCCGGAGTAACCCCTTTTGGACCGGATCATGACAATATGCTGTTTTTATTTTAGCAATATTAAAATTGTAAAGCAGTCACAATAGAGTCAATCTGACTATAATGTATAAAATGCAATGGCAGCGGTATCATTTTAAAAACAGAAAAAAGCTTAGATAAACGCTGCACCATTTTATGCGTTTGTGCTGATGTACCTGTTGACACTTTCTCAGAACTAAATTGTACCTCCCAGAACTCAATCTGGTCTAAAATGCTGCTCTAGATGTTGCTAGAATAGGAAAAATAAAATCCTTCTAACGTTGAAAACATGTTCTCCCAAAGCATCAAACTGCTCCACGCTCGATACAGCTCATCCCATACCGAGGGTGCAGCAGGGATCAGATCTGTATTTCATGGCTCCGTGCTCGTCATTGTAGGAATGAACAGATTTGACTTCCTAACATCATTTCTGCCGTGCTTCTTCCTCCGCCTCAGGTGTGGCGGGCGCTCAACTCGAGTAAATTGCCAGCTCTGTTAGTGTTAGCAGGTTGGGGAAGAGGACAGGCTTGGCGCCGGCTGGCGAAATCAGATCATCGGTGCAGCTTTAGCAGGATCTACAAGCCAAATTGGCCTTTTTGCTAGACAATCGTAAGGCGTAATGTGTGCTGCGTGAGCTCCTGTTTGCTTTAGCGCGTTTCGGAGCAAGGGACGGCTCCCTTTTATTAGCCAAGGCTCTGGTCTTGTAGATATAGCTCAATGCGTTCTCCTCCAAAGCACACAGCGGTGCCACTTGCTCATCTCCACTGACAACCTTTGTATTTATTGTCTTAAAAAAAGGAGGCCAGTATTCATAAGCCAATAAATAAATAATTAAACAAATAAGTAAATAAAGGTTCAATACATCTTTTTTTTTTTTTTTTATCTCATTGTGTGACTGCCTTACTCAACCAGATCATGAATAACTCGGAAGTAGCAATGGAAGTAGCCACATTGGGTAACACACTTGCCTATGAACCAGAAGATCAGAAGATCCTGCTTACTACCATTGTGTCCCTGAGCAAGACACTTAAACCTAAGTTGCTCCAGGGGGGGGACTGTCCCTGTAACTACTGATTATAAGTCGCTTTGGATAAGGGCGTCTGATAAATGCTGTAAATGTAAATGTCTGCAGTGATCCTGTGGGGCTTGTGGCATCTTGCAATGCACTGTGGGAAAACCATGTAGTAGTGCACTGGTGATTAGCTTTCTCAACCAAGTCCTATAATTAAAATGAATAAACTGGAATACTCTGGATTGTGATTATGTTATATTGCATGCTGATTGGCCACAGAGGGGGGTAGGATGCATGCAAAGCTCCATAGCTACTGTGATTTGTTTGGACCTCCATGCTGGCAGCATCTTCCGCAACCTTTCTCTGCGAACATCACGGCAACGTTTCTCTCCCGGCGGCACGCGTTTCTCTCCTCTTCCCAAAGAAAGGAACAAATCCACCGCCAGCTTCCACGATTATGCTGACGAGCTTAATGTTCCACAGGTGTGGGTCCGACCGGGCAGCTCGAGCGCCCAATTCCCGCGCTCTCTCTCGCTTGACGGAGCGTCGCCTCCACATCAGACGCCCACGCCAAGCAACAAGAACCGGCCTGCAATCTGCTGATTATTCACTGATGTTCCTTCTCCGAAGCGTCTGGAGCGGGGCAGTCCGGCTCAGTTTGTTATCAACGCGGGCCGCTTCGCTCAGCAAACTCTTTAAATGGGATCAGCGCTGATTACAAGGGCAACAAGGGACATAATTCTGGCTGTTTAAATAAGATAAGTACACACTGACAGCTCTTTGGTTCAGATAAATAGCTCACGTGTCAAAAAAGCCAAAGGCAACAACCACATGAAAGAGAAGAAGAAGAAGAAAAAAAAAAAAAAGAGTCTAGAGGCTTTCCCCTTTTCTGCCATTAATGAATAATGACACGACAGGCGCATAGATGGAAGTTGAATATTCCTTTCTTCTGACAGTCAGCTTGCAGGTATCTGAGAGGCTACAGTTGGGCCTTGGGTGTCTGGCAAGATCAGCCTTTCATTTCTAATGCACCCAAGATGCCTGGTGTGACGTCCATGTAAAGGAAATTCATAGATTTGCTTGGGAACGCCTTTTTTCCACATTAGATGTTATACTGTGGGTGCAGTGGCCTGGCATCATGCCCGTGGTGGCTCCCTGCCCTGAGGCAGAAGTGCCGCACCAGTATAGGCTCCAGCATCCATGACCCCTACTGTGGATTAAGTGTTTATTGAAAGCGAGCAAGGGAGACAGAAGGCTGTGAACTCTGTATTACAGAATCGGGGAGTTTTGCCAATAAACAGTTTTTCAACACCTTTGAAAATAAATAATTTTTTTTTTTGCTAGATATTTCTTTGTCCTGAAAGATTGTCTTGTCCAAGGACTCTGTATTTAAAATTTCCCACGGATGGAGCTATAGTGACAGAGAACCAATTTCATATTTGGCAAAGTTTTGAAATGTTTTGTTCTGTGAATTATTGACAGCATAACTGTGTTTGGCTAGGCCAGAGGTGGGCAAACCTTTAAAAACAGGGGCCACATTGACTTTTAAAATTTGTCAGACGGGCCGGTCGGGCACCCGGTGCATACATATCAGACATAAACATAAAAAAGGCATTACAGTGTTAATATTTACATTCACTGTTAGTGGGAACTGTGTTGCTGATCGGCCTTCACTTCAGAGAAAGGCTTGCTAAACTAAGAAAGAAAAAGAAATGAGCGGGTTGATGTAAATAGTTGAATGTTGCAGGTTGAGATGTGTGTTACACGTGGGTTAAATACAGTTTAGTGTAGGTGGGTGGTTAGGCACCGTCTCCATTGCTTGTTAACAATGTGCCGTTGATACATTTATTAACAGCGTGGTCAAAGTTGTCCATATTCACCAAAGGCTAGAGTCCGTTTCAGCTTACCGTGCGAGTCAGTGTAAGAAGCCGTCGAGTTCAGCCAAAGATTTTCAGTTCCATCTGATGGAATGCCAGACATTACAGGATGAGCCATCATAATTTGGACTGTTTCAGCAATTCTACAGTCATGGCCAAAAGTTTTGAGAATGACACAAATGATGGTTTTCACAAAGTTTGCTGCGTCAGTGTTTTTAGATCTTTTTGTCAGTTGTTCCTGTGGTGTGTTAAAGTATAATTATGCAAAGAGTTTATGCAAAGAGTCAATATTTGCAGTGATGGCCCATTTTTCAAGACCTCTGCAATTCACCCTAGCATGCTGTCAATCAACTTCTCGGCCTAATCCTGATTGATGGCAAACCATTCCTTCATAATCAGTGCTTGGAGTTTGTCAATTTTTGTTTGTCCACCCGCCTCTTGAGGATTGACCAGAAGTTCTCAATTGGATTAATCAGAGCAAACGACTTTACCTCAGTTCTCAGCAGTCCAACCCCTGTACTTTTTGCCGAATATCAGCCTGTCCTTGATGTTTTTCTTGGAGAGATGCGGCTTCTTGACCAGGCCATCCTCCAAAAGTCTTGACCTCACTGTGTGTCCTCACACCTGCCTGTGCCACTCCTGAGCAAGCTCTGCACTGGTGGCCCCTGATCATCTTAAGGGAGACGATCCTGGCACTTGCTGGACTTTCTTGGTCATCTTGAAGAACGCTTGATGGTCCGATAAATGGTTGATTTAGGTGAAATAGTGTCAGAAATATCCTTGCCTGTGAAGCCCTTTTTATACAACGCAACGATGACTGCATGTGTTTCCTTGCAGGTAACCATGGTTAACAGAGGAAGAACAATGATTTCAAGCATCACCCTCCTTTTAAAGCATCCAGTCTGCTATTCTAACTCAATCTGCTAGACAGAATGATCTCCAGCCTTGTGCTCCTCAACACTCTCACTTGTGTTAACGATAGGATCACTGAAATGATCTCAGCAGGTCGTTTTGTGGCAGGGCTGAAATGCAGTGGAAATTGTTTTTTTGGGACTGAGCTCATTTTCATGGCAAAGAGGGACTTCATTCATGCAATTCATCTGATCTTTCTTCATAACATTCTGTAACATATGCAAATTAGCACAATAAAACCAGATGCAGCAAACCAGTATTTGTGTCATTCTGAAAACCATTCACCATGACTGTATACCATAGTTTGCCCACCACTGGGCTAGATCATACCACTAAACAATACATATTGATAACTTGCAAAAAATAAGTGAAAATAATGACCATTTAGTTCAAATGGTCATTATGGAGAGGAACAAGGTTAATTGTTGGCTAGACTTGTGACCTCTGATCCCAAATCAAATTTCAATAAAGCTGCTGGACAAAGCATCCATTCTCAATTGTAATTGAGACATAAGAAAAGGACACACTAATTTAGTGGACACACACCCCCTGCATATAATACTGCTCATTTTAGTGCTTACTAAACTGTTTTACACTGACTTTTAAGGATATAAAATTTGCATGGATGTGCTTGCTCAACAGTAATTACAGTACCATGTGATGGTCAGGCGCCATTGCAAACTTTCCGACAAAGACCAGATGGTTTGATCTAATTCAGCTGAATTTATCCAAGAGACATTCATAAATGCGTTCAATTCAGGGTTCCCTGATATCCATGTGTGTGGGATGCTTTGGCATGTATAAAATATTACAGCCCCCTTCCCCCTTGAAGCGCTGGCGGGATGTTTGCAGTGATGAAAACCAAAGGAAAAAAACAGCGGTGGGGTTATTGACAGCTCGATGTGTGTAGGAGTCAGGTTTACGGTGCACCGAGGTCCTTGTCTTTTGAAATTCAATAAGCTGCATTTGAAAAAGCGAGCAGTCACAGGTAACCACACATGTTAAAGCACAGCAAGGTAGGCTGCTGATGTAAGGAGTTGCAGTGTCCATCCCCTAAGGTGACATTTACAAGTTTTTCTTACATTGAAAAAATATATAACTCCACACACACACACACCCACACACACATATATATATATATATGTGTGTGTGTGTGTGTGTGTGTGTGTGTGGAGTTATATATATATATATATATATATATATATATATATATATATATATATATATATATATATATATATATATATATATATATATATATATATATATATATGTGTGTGTGTGTGTGTGTGTGTGTGTGTGTGTGTGTGTGTGTGTGTGTGTGTGTGTGTGTGTGTGTGTGTGTGTGTGTGTGTGTGGAGTTTTAGCAATAATTGTGCTAAAAGATTAGGGTGTTACTGGAGAAAACAGTGCTTAAACAGCCTTGTTTTCCTAACCATCAAAGATGGCTCTTGCTCTCTCTCTCTCTCTCTTGTCATGCAAGGCTGAATGTCAGTGAGACGGTTAAAATACTTCCATTCCATCTTTCACATGGCTTGAATCCGTGATGTGTGTATTTGATGTGGAATTTATGAATGTCGTGCCCTTTGAAGGATATTGCTCATTATTGAATCAGACATTTGGAAGAGTTGGTACGTAATGAGAACGACAGAAGCAAAACTGTTTCTCACCCTTCCACAAAGGCGGTTTTCAAAGAAACCCATTGGTCACCAGCATAATGCAAATATAATGATGTTGTGAATGTCACAAAACATATTCCATAATCAGTCATGTCAGCTGATGCTTGGCAGCTAATGCCATGATACAGTCGTGCAGTGTTTTTCAGAAGCACCTTTTATTCAATTAAATTAAAGCCAAATGTCTCTTATGCAAAATCAGTGTGTTCTTCTGTATCAACACTTGACCTAATGACTCGTTCCAACTTCAGTTTAGAACAGCAGTAATTATGAAATAAGAAAAGTGGTTGGTTGTGAATGAGTGTAAAGTTGGGCTTGTGCATCTGCCAAAGTGATCTCTCATCTAATTTACCAGTTTATTTATTTGTTCTTTTATTTATTTCATTTTTTCCAAAAGAATTCCTGAGAACGCTGTTAATTAAAGTCCTGACCAACAGAACGTAAGTTGTCATGACAACTAATCTACAGTGGCAGGCCACATTTAGCAGTTATAAGTTTCATTAACAGTCCATTTAAACATTAAGGCCTGTATTTTATCTGCATAAAGCATATTTTCAAAAGTATGCCTAGGAATGAATTTATGTGAAGAAGAAAGTGGTGGTGGTGGTAATTACTTCCATTTAAATCAATCTAAGCCATTCCTTGATCTCATTTCTTTGTGCACACACATTGTTTTCAGGTATTATGCTTTAGACATTTTTTCTACAAAAACATGAATAAAATACATGATGTTTAAATTTAAGTAACAGGTCATATTAATTTAGTTGGCATTCTCTTTGGAATGTAGTGTGGAAACTAGGTAGTGATGGTCAAACATGGTCTTAAAAACATACACACAACAATGTACCCTGTTCATCATGGTGACATTTAGAAATGTTAGTGAACTAACCCTAACCCTAACCCTCTACGAGGAAAAAGTCAAACAAGTTTTGATATATTTCACGTTTGTTTTCACCATATTTTCTTGAAAAAGCCCAGCCAAGGACATAATCATTGTAAGAACCTAAATAATTGAGAAAATAACAAAACTGAGACAGGGAGTCAGATCTGTCACATGAATCACATTCCTTCCAATTTTTTCCACTTTACATTAAGGGACTTAGGGCCATTTTGCACAAATTATGCAATCGCGGTTTCACTATAATATGCGGTACATTACTGATTTTGCAGTAAACTGTGAAAACAGAAGGGACTGTTAAAGCAATGCATCTTGGTGTTGTTGGTCATGCTCACAATCTGGCATCGCCATCTAGTGGTACTCCCTGATATGATACTGAATGCCAGTGAGCGTTTGAAACTGAGAGATAGACCTCGTCTCATTAGTCACGCCAATGTATTTCCAGCCGCAAAATTTTAATATTGAACACCGCAATGGAAATGGCTGATTTTCTTTTAGCAGCATACACCGGTGTAGACTTATATTGCTAGTCTGAAGACTGCAGTTAGAGTCAATACTGCCTGTGGAACATTTTTACATCATCTGACTGTGGGGATTTCAAAATTGCCTGAGATTTGCTCTTCGGTGTTTAACCTTGGAGTGTAACCCACAGTAAGATGCCGACTTGTCGACTTGGAAAACAGCTCGAACGAAGGAGGCCAATAATTGCAGATTTGAAGTGTTCTTGAGCAAAACACTTCTGTTCGACTCCTTGATGTCCAGCCCCACACTTTACTACATTTGAATTGATTCCTTGTTTATCAGTATTTTGTTTCTCACACCAGAGCCAAGCAATTATTTATGCAAAACCGTTTATGAGAAGAAATTTAATTAAATTCCAATAATTACTGAGCGCTAGGCTTGATATCAACTTTAACTGAAATCTATATAAGAAAATGGGACATAAGCAAAATTTGTCCTCAGTAATGCATTCGTCACGTCTCTCTTGATTGTTGTTCTGCCTCTTCAGCTTGCCTCTGATCGAATTGTTTTGATTTAATTGATTTTCACTAATTTCCCACCTCCAGAGGATCAACAGTTCCAGGCTGTGAATCACACCAAGGGTGTGTGAAGGCTGCATGATCCATCTGCCATTTTTCAGAGTTTGTTGTGTGCCTCATTATTCTCATCGCACTCCTTCAAGCTCGACAGAGATACACATTCATGGCCTGGTATGTACCTCGTGTTTATATCCCACCCAACCCCCAACGCCTAACGTCCTGGGATGAGCCACGACCCCGGTTAGGAATAAGTGGTTGTGGAAAGCGAGTGAGTGTAAGTTCAACAGTGTGTGGGGCTTGTTTGCTAATGTCACATCAAGAATTTCTCCAGGATTTAGATGTCTGGAGAGGAGGAAATGGCTAACATGTTTTGTTTGAGTGTCATGGTTTCTGTCTGCCAGAAGATTAACTTTAATGAGTTTTTAGGAATTAAGTTTAAAGTGCCTTTAACAGTGACTGACAGCTGTCATGGACTCTTCTTCCTCACCCTGGATGATTTAAATCCCCTCCTGTCAAGACATTATACGTGCAAAGAAGTGCAAGCAGTGTTGCCAGATATGTTGGTTTTTAGCACAAAACCTGCCAAAACGATCTGACAGCCCTTTTTATTCCAGAATTCTGATTGGCAGGCTAGTGGATCTGATAACTTCACCTCCACTGTGCTAAAACTGAAAGATCGGTAGCAGTTGTTGCAGAAGCTCTTCCAACAAGTGTTGTATCATGATCCAACTATCATTCAGAGCTAAGAGAGCTTCTCTGAATTCCAAGTTATGTGGATCATCATGCAGTTCTACAAGGCAACCATCCCAACTTTTTGACTCACCTCCTGGCTGATTAAATACATTTCTCCAAGACAGCAACACTTCCCAAAATTAATTATATATATATAGTAAACAATAATTATAATTATATATATATTATTTTAATCCAGCTCAAGGCGTAATTCAAAGTCCACGTCTCACTACAATGAACTGCTGAAATTTGCCTGAGAGATTTCATATAAAATATGAATGCTCTTTTGTTGCTTTGAGAGAACTTCTGAGCTTGAGAGAGTGTACAGTAACAGCTGTTGGACTCATCGCTGGCAGCTCCTCCAGAGCTTTGGGGAAATCATCACCTCGGTATCAGAGTTTGTTCCTTGCTTCTTCTTCTTTTTCTCTCCTTTGTGTTTTGTCCTTTGATTTTTTTTTCTGTTTTTTTTTATTTATTTTTATTGCAACCACAACTGAAGATGGTCTTCCCCTTGATCAAAATTTGATTTTAAGACAGCCTTTGGCATCAACAAGACGTTTTAGAGGCATATGCAAGATTGATTCTCACCATCTTACTTGTAGTGGCGGTCCTTTTTTCCTAGTGGCCCTTATAAAACTGCCGAGCACTTAGGAGACCACATCATGTTCAGCTGCCTCTGTGTTGGTTCATTTAAATGCGCTACACCAATGATCCACATGAAGCAAAAGGAAGTCAGATAATTATCTCAAGATCACGAGAAGTCGTTTCACCCCCAATTGTTCTTCACTGTGTTTATTAGAACTTATTCTGCTGTTTTCGTCCACCTTTCCATCTTAATTCCTTCTTCATCCCCCGCCTGACCACAGTTCTCATAATTTGCTTTGCTTTAGTTATGGCACATAATGGCCCTGCTCCTCATTTTTTATCATGTTGCGTCTTTACACTGCTTACTGTAGTACTGGAGTTCATTACTGTTCTCGGAGGTACAGTCAACAGTAAACCCCCCAGGGCTAATTACACGCCATTAAAGGTATATACTGCATATGCGAGATTAAGGCACAAATAAGCACCTGGGAGGCAGCAAAATTCACTGTGACTTTCGGGGGAATCCCCATTGTTCAGTCATTATTCTACTGTATTTCCCACAAATACAGAAAAAAAGAAAGTCTAGCAGTTTGGTTGCAGCACCGCTGTGCAAGGGATGGCCATGGCAAGTACAGAGACAGATCTGTAATAATTACTGGAGACATATGTTGGGAAAATGATAAGTTATGAACATGTAAGCACACAGCATTTTTTTTTTTTAGCTCGTCCCAAAATGTCTCAGGGGAGGTTTTCACATGAGTCCCTGTAGTTCTAACAATGCACAGAAGACAAAATGAAGACAAGTGGGTATAGGCCACAGCATGCAATCGCCTTGGGCCCTGAGCTGAAAGGAGACCCCCGAGAGCATCTGATTATGTATTTAAACTACAACCGTTAATCTGCAGTAAACTGTGTGTTGGATATTCTTAATTGTAAATAAATTAAGGCAGCGTGGACCCACCACTGGAGTACAAGCTGTGCTCATATGAATTCATGAAACTGTACATCTCGCTCTTTTTCTCGCTCTCTCTCTCACTCACTTTCCACAACTGCTGAGCCCATCCTGGGACACGAGGATCGCCAATACACCTAGACTGCATGCCTTTGGACGGTGGGAGGAAACCCTCAAGCAAACTCTCAAACTCGCAGGACTCGTATGCCCAAGTTCATATTTTATTAAGAAATTTTACATTTGTTTACATCGGGCACATTAAGCAAAATAAGACCAAACACGTGATCGAGTTAATATCCACCCATGACCCTTGAGAGAGATAGAGATTACATCTTCAACAAACCAAACGTACCCCTAACATACAACAGCATGCTTAATTTCACTTCCTTCGTCCAGTTTTATAAGAAAAAGTGTGACTGACACTAGTTCAGGCTGCGTTGCGCAATAGGATCTCAGCTCCGCAGAACACGGTCCAGTCTGGTGCCGATGCCACACCCCCTATGGTCCAGTCCTATGGTATATTCCGGGGATGCTGTTATAGCGGGTAGGAGAGCTGGTCTCCGCAGCATCAGCATCAGCAGCAGCATCAGGAGCATCAGCAGCAGCCCTTCCGCGGAGAAGATTCGCCGGGAGCAGAACGCATGCCCTCCCTCCCACTTCTCCCACCAAGTAGCACTCCAGCGGAGGTGGCTGCCGGAACTCGGCTCCTCGAGATACATGATTTACATCTCGGACCGGAGAAATAAGGTTTTTTTTTTTTTTTTTTTTCTCGCGGTTTCTAATACGCGAGCCGGTCTGAACGGGATGGACTGGGACTGACCTGTTATGGCATCAGATCGGAAAGGTAATCATGATAAAATGTATATCTATACATATATACACATAATAACAGTAGTTCCACTGTGATGGAGATGTGTACCACGCGCACGCACGCACGCACGCACGCTGTCACAAGTACGCGCGTCCGCACACACGCGTGTTGGCGGGTTCGGGGTGCGCGCGTGTATTTTTAAGGTCACTTTTCCCGGTGACATGTCCCCGGGACTGCGTCCTGGGTGGTGTTGGTGTCGCCGTGTCACGGTCTGCGCGGCGGGGACCACGCGCTGTCGCCTGCGTTATGTGAGTGGGGGGCTTTTTTATTTCTCGGACACGGCGTTTCGTGAACGCGCATTTTCCCCCGGGGCAGGTGGCAGAAGTCGCCACGGCTTCTGGTGTTCAACATGCGTATCGTTTCTGTTTCTGTTGTTGTTTATCATGCTTGTCATAAGTGAACAACGATTCGAACATATATTATTATTAATATTATTAATGATAATAATAGCCAATATGATACAGATTCATGACATGGGGCATCTGTCAAATGAAACCAGAGGAAGCTTACAAAACAGTGAGCATAAATCCTGTTCAAAACTTACATTTATAAATGTAATCATAAAGTAAGCCATAAATAAACAGAACAAATGTATCGACAATTTATTATTACTGAACGAAGGTGAAGTTAAACTGCTGCTTCTACTAACCATAATAATAAGACAAAATTCATGTTAATCATGTATAACTTGAGTGCAGTCATTTTGGCCATAATTAATTTAAGGCCTTTATGTTGCCATATGTCTCTGCAAATAAAAGCCGTTCATCAGAACTCTTCATCAAGCCCTTAATGGCAATTCCTGTCTCCATGCATAAATAATGTTCTTAATCATTTGCTTTTTCAATGTTCTGCGTGTTCTAATTATTTGTTAGTAAGATTGGAACAGCTCAGCTCATCCACATCTGAAGTGTCTCCGCCTCCCACGCCTCATCTTCAAGCCTCAGCCCTGACGGCCTGGTCATTATGGAATAAAGTGACCCGGCCATCAGCAGGCGCAGGCGTCTTCGGACTTTTCCGAAGCTGCATTCGGATGTGATATTTACTTTTAGGTGAAGGTCTGGGTCTCCATCTGTAGCATCTCCATCTGTAGCTCTCTCTCTCTCTCTCTCTCTCTCTCTCTCTCTCCAGTCAGCTGTTGAACCCCCAGCACTAAGCCAGGGGGAGCTCATTTCTCATGCTCTCAGAATAACTTCCATCTAAAAGAACTGTTTGGGGGGGTACAGGTTTCAGATCAAATCCTAATCATGGTTCATGATACACCTTTGGCATAGAGGAATATGTGTGTGTGTATTAAATATAATATATATATATATATATATATATATATATACACACACACACACACACACACACACACACACACACACACACATATGTTATATATATACAAAATAATATATATTATATATAATATATAATATTTAATATTTCTCCATAAATTATATGTCCTGAACACCAGTATGATGATATAAATCATCGGGAGCCTGACCTGTCCAGACAGGACATGTTCTCGCCAGCTGGCCCTGCCTCAGGTTGAGTTTGGTGGCTCTGTCTGTCTCTCTCTTTGTCTCTCTCTCTCTCTATCTCTCTCTCTCTCCGTCTTGGAATTAATTAGACTGATTAAGAATGGCCAATCTGTCGCCGATATTTGTTATTAATAGACAAGCATCTGCGCTCGGCGCACAATGAGACACCTACACGCAGAATCTCACAGACTGCGTCCTTCCGTTGTTGCAGGGGCGATCAGCCTGTGGAATATATTAAGTGGAAGCCCATGCCGCTCAAAGCAGAGCGTCGGAGGCCTGATAGACGCTGGCGAGCGAGCCGCAGGCGCACCAACTGGTGTCTGTGACCGCAAGTTGACGCAGACAATCGGAAAATAGACACAAGCATTCCGGATATCATATGTTCAGAGTCGCAGTACATTGTTCCTCAAGGTGCGCAACTCATTTGTTCTCAAACATCTGGAGTTGCCCAGCAGCCCTGTTAGCGATGACCCACTTTTCCATAGAAGGCCATGTGAAGGAATGAGAACAATCCGCCAAACAGACTGTGTTCTCCACCATGGCTTGTCACGTACTACCATTCAAAGTTTACACATGTCCTCATTCCTTTATCCATCAAGATAGCATCACGTTGATCACAAATACAAATATGAGCAAGACACTTAACCCCGAGTGTCTCTAGGGGGACTGTCCCTGTCACTAGTGATTGTAAGTTGCTCTGGATAAGGGCTGTTAATATAAATCCTGTCCAGACATTGTTCATGTTATAAATGACTTGTAGCTGGAAATGGCTGTTAATGAACTGAATATCTGCATACATGTATAGAAGCCCATTATCAGCAAAATTTAGCTTTGGGTTCCAATGGAATGCTGTGGCACTAACGCACTTTAGAAACATCACTGACTATTAGAAAACCCTTTTACTATGATCGTAGTACAGCTGGAAAACACTGATGAAAGAAGCAATAAATCTGGCTTAAATTCACACTGGTACATCAGCAAACCTCAACATTTTTTTTATTTAGTCGAGGACCATTTACTATTAATTTTTTAATAGTTTTTATTTAAACACATTGAAAAAATCGAGGGCATTTCTTTATAACACTAAACCTTTGAACGCTGGTACATGTGTGAATATGTATATTTTGATTGGTTGTGTCTGATGGTTGGTCCATGTTTCCTTCAGAATGTGATGTAAGACCTCCCACCTCTGGACCTTCGTTTGTAGCAGTGTCTCTTCTTTGGCATGCTCAGCCGTGCACAGTCCCCAGAGACCCTTGGGCTGTTTGACCGAGCAGTTGACACCTCGCTGGCCTCTCTCCAATGTAAAGAGTCTGAAATCGGGCTTAATGTTGGACTGCGGCGGGCAAACAAGCACTGTGTCGGGCCAAAGAGGAGGTCGAGCAGCGAAAAGTCCATTTCTCTGTGTGCCACACATCATAATTACTATATTCAGAGCTGAAACATTAGTCATCAAGATGTTTCATCATTTCTTCACTTCTTGCTGTGCTGAATCAGGCTGAAATTGTTCCATTTTTTCTGTGATTTTATCTCTTCACTCATGATGATACCAGTGAATTCAGGACTGAGGGACAATAATGAGAATTGAAGTTGTTGAGTGCTTCTCTTCACTTCTGTTCCAGCTTCACTTAATAACTAGTTGTTGGAAGTCTTTTAACTTCTGGGGAGATTCAGAAGACTACAGACACAAGCACTTGTCCTGTGGTAAAGTGGTAAAGGTTACTCTAGGTAAATAGAAGGTGACTGAATATGAGTGAACACATTTATCCTCTGAAGCGCAAACTGGCCTCTCACATTATTACACAATAAACATAACAATTAGCACATAATTCGATTTTTTTTTTCATATTGTAACATTTTCCACTGAATTTTAGTGGTACATCTGAAATATTGGTCATATGAAAATATTAAGAAACGACAAGCATCATTGAATTGTGTATGGAAAACGCATGATGTGACCCTCAACAGTCACCGAATCCCTTCCCAATCTCAACACCCATTGGAGATTTCCTCACTTCGCATCGCAAAGTGAGGAAATAACTTTAAGATGAATGGCGCCTGGCGAATCTGGGACAAGGAGCTCTGAAGCTGTTCTGGCCGTCATGTTACTGAGAACATCTATGTTGTTGTTTTATCTCTCCCTCTCTTCTTTAAATCAGTCTATTTGCTCTGTTGGCCAATGAACTTATATTCATTTGAGAAATGTGCTTATGTCACATCTCCATTAGCTGCTGTTAGGTTTCATCAATTATTAGCGGCTGCCAATCAGGAGTTTTTCACTCATTTCCCACATTAATG
The DNA here is from genome assembly GCF_900700375.1 of Denticeps clupeoides. NCBI lineage: Eukaryota > Metazoa > Chordata > Actinopteri > Clupeiformes > Denticipitidae > Denticeps > Denticeps clupeoides. Next base: position 9,304,855 of record NC_041724.1, read on the forward strand.
GAGGAGTTCAGTAAAACGACAACCTGACATATTAATGTTATTAATTTTCAGCAGAGTTTAGATGGCAGATTTCTTAATTGAACTTCTTTTATCGCCGGCTTCATCATCTAATTTTTTATTTTTTTCAATAAGCTCTTCAATGATTATACCTGTATCTCTGTTCAGCGTCTGCCTGCTTATAATAAGCCTCTGATTGCATGAACTTTTGCTGCCTTCTTGCCAACTGGCTGCATGCTTTTAACAGCATGCAGCTGACCTGCTTTAATGTTTCCTCCAAATCCGTGTTCCTATTAGCCGTCTGCTTGCTCTTCTTTGTTTCCTGAAGCTTATAATCCAGGTTCTTACCGGCATCCCTCGAATGGCCAACGCCATTTCATATAGTTGTCGCGTTCGCCTTCCACGGGGGATTAATTCCTCATAACCGAAATTGGAAAATGTCACCTGTCAAATGTCAATGTCAAATGTCATCACCCACTTGTATGGCTCCTATCTGCCATGTAGCATATGGCGTTCTCAGCTGAAGGTGTCTCCAAGCGGCCTCTCCATGGCAATGGGCCGCTAATGCTTCACTCAGCGCTCGACTTGCTTATCAATTTACTAGAACAGCTACTTTTCACTCACCAAGATGAGGGCATTCCTGTTCAGACTGCAGACTTTTTTAGGACTCCTCTAAGCTTAACGATATTTTTTTTTAAGTGTGGTGCAAGAACCAGCTGTGCCTAATGGCTTTTTTGGCACCGTGGTTAAAGATGAGGAGTGTTGTGCGTTTTTTTTTTTTGCCTTTTGGTTAATAGCAGCAGAGCTTGTCATTTTTGTCTTACACTTATGTTTTTAAATGTAAATATATTATTTTGTGTGCTCAGGGCTTTTTTTATTTAGGAATTTTGTTTGGGAACAGAAAGCATTTCCCCCTCTGAACTTCTGTTCTTGTGCTGCACCCCCCCCTTCTGCCCCTTTTATCTCAACTTTTTAACTATTGCTTATAAAAGTTATAGAATATAAGATGTTGAATACCTTACATTTTAATTCAGGTTTCAATCCAAACCTTCCCAAATGTTGTACTGGATTGAAGAAATTAATGTAAAATGTACACAAAATATATACTTCCTTGTTATTTTTCCCATGTTTGTTTTTAAAAATACATCTTTATGATTCTTTTTAAATTATTTTTATTCGTGCATTCTTTATTGTCTTAGTTGGTTTGTGCAAATGCCCAGGCAAATTAGAATATTTAAAATTAAGCTCCGTGGCACAAAAAATAAATCCATTACACATTGTGTTGTGTTGCCATGTTTCATAACAATAATGTAGCTCATAATACAACTCAACCATAAAGTAACCTAAAACCATAATGTCATATAAATGCTGTTTTCCATGTTTGCAAAGCATGCCAAACTGTTTCACCAACACTAAGTAATTTGCAGGTTAAGTTAATCATAAAAACATGTTTTTATTTAGCTGTGTATTCATTTTTTTTTTATTTAGCTTAAATTCATTTTCAGCATCACAGGAGTTATTGGCATACAGTATGTTAATATGAATGGAGAAGTGATGTATTTAAAGTCCGCTGAATGTTTTGATGTCCTTATGGCTGTCATTAAGCAGAGTCCGCATTAACATTGCATCAGTTCCGTATGACCACCCTGCAGCAGCCTGTGGCCAAACCGATGAGCCCAAGCTGTGCCCGCCTCTTCCCAGTGCAGCATGTGGTTTGTACTTGGATAGGAATCCTCTCAAGGAAGCCATGGCACAGCTGGGTTGGCAGTGTGGGGCTCCAGCACCATCCAGTGCCACGTCGATATTGAAGTATTTCGCTGTAGGGAGCGGCCTCATTTTTTTAAACTCATGTTAAAGAGTACATCACTGCTGCCATTTTCCAGTCCCATGGGACTCATACAGAGTAAAAGGGGCTGATCAAGGTGTCGTCCCCTTGTTGCTTCGGCTGAAGTGCTGTTGTGGTTTTTGCCGCCCCACCAGAATGACCATTTGAAACCATTCTGATATAATCACAAGCCTTGAACCAAACATGTGGCTCTCAATGGCTAAAGGGGGATTCAAGTTTCAGGGTACAAGTTCTTGCCCATCTGACGAGAAAAAGAAAACCCTTTGTGTAATTGTGCGGGCCGCAATGACCGTCTGTGGCTGGACCCTGGCTGGCATTTGACTGAGACTCTGGGCATTGAGATATCAGAGTCTGCTGTTCTGAGGTTTAATCTTGACTCTGTTGGCACCGCGTCTTTAATGACTGACATTGACTGTGGGGGGTCATAGCTGGGGATGCACTTCCTGACATTCGCACTTTTAAAATGTGACACTTTTCCAGCTCTGCCTTTTCCAGATTTACGTTTACAGCATTTATCAGACGCCCTTATCCAGAGCGACTTACAATCAGTAGTTACAGGGACAGTCTCCCCGTGGGGCAACTTAGGGTTAAGTGTCTTGCTCAGGGACACAATGGTGGTAAGAGGGATTTGAACCTGGGTCTTCTGGTTCATAGGCAAGTGTGTTACCCACTAGGCTACTAACACCCTTCAGATGATTGCATAAAGTGTCAGTCTCTTTTTCTACCAAAAAAAAAAAACATTTCAATGGCTGCAGTAAGACAAGTTAAGCAAAAGGGAATCATAAAACATATTGAGTATGTGCTAATAAATTTGTGTCTCTTTTTATCTAAATATGCTTGATGAATGATCCAATCCTGCTCTTCCATGTGTTTCCTTCATATATTCCCATAGAGCAGCCAGATGATATATATTTTGTTAGTAGCGGCTGCATTATTTATGCTCTCCGAACGCAGGAGCTCCAGCCCTCTGGCACTGTTTCTGCCCAGCCTTATTGATTCTCACTTTCTTTAATACAATTGGCCCGAAAATGCGACGCGTTGTCGTGTGAAACCCGTATGCCCCTAGCTAACATGACAGAATGGCTAGAAATGCTGCAAAATTGTGTTATTTATTTATTAATTTCCCCAGTGCCGGACAGGCATTAGCCCCTTGAGCGGTGCCCGGCGCCGGGGTCGCTTGGCTGTGTGGGAGTCGGCTTTCTGCATGCAGGGAACTAATCAGCCCGGGGTGTCAGAAGCCGTGTCTTGCGCGCTCGCTGACTGTGGTTGGGAATAATGGGCGCCGTGTCACATGTCACTTAGCTGGCCGCGGCGGAGTTCCTCTGCACCGAAGGCCCTCCAGGGCTGGCTGACTGCTGCGACTCCTGTCTAAGCAGCAGCCAAGTTTAAACACCTCCCTGCAGGCCTCCCTCCCTCAAATTACTATCTTATGAACACAGAGAAAAACACAATTACTCAGCCGCTTCCCCCAGACGTGCTCTCGCCGCCACCGGGAGCTCCCGAGCAGGTCTATAAGCTCGCAAGCTCCTTAGAATATTAGGCTACTAATTTGTGAGGAGGGTGCAAGTATTTCTCACTGTGCCTTTCAGATGCCTTTCCCGGTTTTTAATACCTTCCATTCCTCGCAGCAGATGCTGTTCTGTTATTGTAATCTTTTTTTTTTTTTTTTTTTTATGAGACAAGGTAGAGCGAAATCATGAGGCGGCCTGTGCCAGATGAATTCTTGAGACATTCCTATGAAAAAATCCAATTTATTATTTCCCTTCCATCAGTGCTTTAAGCAAGGCCTGTGTGTTTGACTTCTTGTTTTGCTCCACCTCCAGCGTGGCTGAATTGGCCTAGATAGAGAAAAAACTCCTGCGCACAGAGCAGGTGACAAAAGGAAAACCTGGAGTAAATGGGTCGAGAAACTCCTTTGTGGGGCCTTTTGCCAAATGGCTCAGGTCCACTTGCGCCCTTAAAAGGCCATAAAACTGTAGATCAATAGTAATTGATGATGAGTGATCACCTTTATCCTAAGATGACATTTCCAACCTGATGGGAGTGCTGTCTTCCAGGATGATGTTGTCCCCTATCTGTAGGACATGAGGATCAAGAACATTGTTTTCTGATTGATGAGTATGTAGATTAAATAAAGCACTCGTAGGGTCATAAGATCCCATCCAACTCAGCTATGATAGATTTTGGAGGCACATCTTAGACACCTTCATCACAGCACCTTGTACACAATAATAATCTCTGCTGTATTCGACCTGGGACCATGTCCACTAGCAGATATGCAGATAGATTATCACCAGTCGCTCTGGATAAGAGCGTCTGATAAATGCTGTAAATGGGATAGAAGCTGAACAGAGACTGGAGGATCTCTGACAAGGAACCTTCCAGTTGTCATCCATAACGTTACAATGCATCTTCTCAACCCAATGAATGAATCTGTCTCATTTGAGGAGACATTTGGGAACTAATGCATATATTATTCCTAGTTTAGTGTACAGCGTGATCAAAGCCCCTCACAGACATGTTGCCAACTGCATCTAGATATCTAGCATATCACATATTTGAGTCACCGAACAAATACTGCCAATGAGATTGCAGGACAAACGATTATGAAAACGGGTGTGGCCTTCCAACTCGCTCTGTAGAAGAAGTGATCCCCAGTGCCCACACCTGACAATCCATTACTTGACCCTCACTCAATCACCCACTCACTCACTCACTCTCCATCACTGCGTACTCTCAATGATAATGATAGACATGGTGTTCCATACCACGGCTCTTTAAAGCTTCTCACTGAATCCAGATCTCATTTTATGGAACGATACTTGATACACAGGTAAATAAAATCTGGACAAACAGCAGGACATGATATAATGAGGGCATGATATAATGCAGCGCTACTGTAATCACGCTTCATGACAGTGCCATAGCACTCCACTAAAGGAGTAAAAGAGAGGGAACGAAGCAACGCTGACTGTTTTAGGTCAAAAACGTTCTCACCGCAGGAGCGTTGTTAGTGTTCCTCCCTCCGTGCAGGCAGGGGCCTTTGTGAATCAGAGGACTTTGTGAATCAATGGCCTACCTTGCGTGCATTACGAGCACATCCCTTTGATGAAGTGCAAGCGCAGCAGGCATGCATCTGCTGGGACCTGTAGCTCTGAGTGAAATCAGGTATTAATCAAGCCGCAAGACAACTTCAGAGGAGAAAAATCAATTTTTGTTTCCTTCCAAATACATTGCAACATAAATCGTCCGTGCAGCTAAAACGCGCTCCTTGGCAAGGTGTGTCAAAATAATTAACTAAAAAAAAAAAAAAAGAAATCAATGACATTTGTTTTGGGGTTTGTCATTGCAGCTAAATGAGAAGGCTAATCCGTGCTGCATCGAGTTCCACTCAAGCTGCTGTGGAAATTCTACGGGCGGGATTGGCGCATGGATTGCTCTGTGTTTACCCAATATTCTTTACAGGATCGCTGTGCTGATCCCTGCTCCAGCACAGCGAGAGTGTCTCCATATCTTCTGGCTGAATTGTACTGCTAGAGAATAGAAAATGCAGCTCGACGATTATCTGTTGTCGTTAAAATATCTTTGCAGCAGGAACCTGGATCCTGGTTTGGTAATAACGCTCACATTTACGCATGTTTCGATTGGCTGATGCTTCCTGTGTTCCTGTTTGGTTGCCTGAGATTCTTTTCCCTGTGCTAGAAGAATGTCAATTTTACCGATTTAATCCCAATAACCCAAGTCAAGCAAAAAGCAAGGATCTGTTGATGAGGCTCTGTAATATATTGGAGGATAAATAAGATGTTTCACCTGGGGAGGGTTTGAAAATGTTCAGATTCACTATACAGTCGTTTGCTAAAAGGCTAGAATTAAAGTGGTGATAATCTATCTGCATATCCGCTAGTGGACATGGTCCCAGGTCGAATACAGCAGAGATTATTATTGTGTACAAGGTGTATTTCAAGCAAAGGAAACAGGGAACTGTAGGAGGAAAGGAGATGATGGGATGCTTTACCTTGGACTGCTTTGTCCATGTGATGTATTTTCAGGAGTGGTTTGAAATAACTCCGTATTGAGGGTATAGGGTGTGTGAGAGCTGTCAGTTGTGCTGATGGACTCCTCACATTTTAAACTAAATAGTATATTGTAAGTGTAAATAGTACATTATATCCGGTAAAATGTTTTCATGGTTTATCTCCTGGGATGATCCAGCAAGGGCCATACGGTGGTGGGATTCTTAGCATCTTGACCTAGCACATCCATTGGTGTTTCTAAACTGGCCATAGGCATGAGTGTTTGAATGAATGGTGTGTGAGTGTGGACTGTTTTCATGCCCTGTTCCCAATGTCCTGGGATGGTCTCCAGCTGATCATTCAACTACTAACACAGTGTGCATGTATTAAAGCTATATCTTACACTGACAATATCTTCGGGTTTGATATAGTTTTGATACATGCGCGCTGTGTTATTGGTTGAATGATTTATTTAATAACCTTTAGCATTGTGTTATGCACGAGTATGAAAAGCGATATGTTTATTTAAATGGGGAACAGGTTGAAAGAGCTTCTTAAATTTTTTTTCACCCTAGAATAAATTATATTGCCCATGAATGAATGGACACAGTTCTGACACGGCGGAACTGATTGGTTTTGACGTTACCAGTTGGAGACGGGTTCAAGCTTTGATAGACACACAGAATAATCAGCAATGGTGTCATAATGACAAAAAGCAGCCGTGGACGCGACGTGATGTAATCTGTGTAGACGCCTACTTTGTAATACATTTGCCGGAGCAGCATGGATTGGTCGTGTTGTTCTGACTCCGGCCACACATTCTGCCCATGTTTATTCCGTGGCGGTGGTGTCGTGGCGCAGCCAAGGAGGCCGGAGGCTGGCAGAACAATTTGATCTGAGCAGTGTGAGCGACAGGCAGCTGAAACAAGCATTTTTTCCCCCCTTCGTCCAGCAGAATCGACAGACCTGCAGCCACAGTAGAGCCTGATGAGGTGGATAATTCTGTATGAAAGTCATGGCCAGCCATGTTTGCCAGGAAAGTAAAATGGTTTGACATTTGACTCAGTACCCATGGTAAGTTGAGCTCATTGTCACGTCACCCCGTGCTTTTGGTGCAGCCTTTCCCTTGGATGAAAGCGGTGAAGTGTGCCTGCATGCATGAGTTTTTTTTTTTTATGTGGTGCTAATAGCCCATGCATTTCTACCATAGGATTTTCCCCCAAACGGTCCAACACTGGAAGATAACTGCTAAATCCCAATCAAAGCCATTTGTTACTCCACTTGATAACGTGTCTCTTGCCTGTGGTCTCGCTCTCGAAATTTCACACTGTTCTCACACTGGGGTTCGTGATTATGTTACAGGATTTTTCTGCATGCATTACATTATGGTCAGGACCGAAGGTTCAGAACATGTGTCCATTAACCTCACGACCCCACATCTGGGTTTATAGGAAACAGCACTGCCTGAATTTTCAAATATGGGAAGCAGAGTGTATCCTATTTTACATCCCACATGCATTTGATATGCTTAAGCATGCGGTTGTGAGGGCGATTGTGAGGGATTGGACAGGGGGTGAGGCAGGGCATACTGACTTCTAATCTGATTGTTAACTTTGTTCTGATCCCGGAGCTTACCAGCCTGGCCAGCTGTGAAAATCCAGACGACATGAAGAGATTGACACTGGCACCGGCAGTATTTAACAATTAATTCTGTGTTTCTATCTCCAGTCAGCAGGACTTGACTTCACATGATTTGTGCCAAGGAATAAGAAAGAAAGAATAAATATATAAATAAACAAACAAAAGTGTGTCCTGGCCACGTGCTGGAGGTCGTGTGTTAGAGCGGTGGCTGCGCTCTCACCGCACGTTGCGTAGTGGGGAGGTGAGAATGAGTGTGTCACTGTCCCCCAGGGCCGTGCTATTCACATTTGTCATTTTGCATGCCTGTAATGAGGGTCAGTTTCTACTAGTGCTCATAATAATACTAATAATAGTAAGTGACGTTTGACATATAACATAACCATGTGATTATTGTAAAAATCCTTTCCATTGATCCTTAAGTAGACAATGGTATTGATTAGATTGCAATATTTCCAACACTGTTTTGATTCCTCTTATTTGTTTGATTCTTTATTGATCCCCTTTAACCCTAACCCTTCATTTTGATTCCTCATAAATTGTGCTTGGAAAACGTAGACAGATAAACATTTTCTTTTTCATAAAAATTAGTATCTCTAAGGCCTCTTTCACCAGGCATTTTTCTGGTGATTGTGGTGTTAGGTGAGCGCACACGGGCGTCTAACACTAGCTGTGCTGCTGGATGGCGTCAAATAATGACTTCATGGTGTAAATTTATACCAAAATCCAGACGAATGTTGAACAGTGTCAACTCCAAAGGAACGCCAATCAAACGCAGCAAAAACACTTTTTCAGCATTCAGAGGGAGTTCATTTCGAATGTCAGTGTGGATGACTGTTTGATGTTGTAATGCCCATATTGAAAGCATGGTCTTTATGTATGGTAAAGAATACCAACCAGAGCAGTCTGGCATAGCAACAATTTAATACATCTACAGATCCCTTTTGGTTATATACAATATGAATACAATTCAATTTATTGAATCCAAATAAAGAACAGACAAGCTTGTGAAGATTTTTTTCTCCTTTGCATTTAGAAATGTACAACATCATGAATTATGTCATATATTTCTGGGCAGGTGTTTTTATTTTGATGACTTTTGTTTTTTAAAACCAGGCTGATGCCTATTTGCCCTGAATCTAGGTGTTCCTGTACTGTCAGCTCTGCTGCTAGGAGAGAGGGCTAGACCAGGAGCATTCTTGGGTAATTGGTGACAAATGGAAGTGTTTCACTGGATTTTGAATAGCTTTTGGACAGGTCAGCACTGTTGCTCTGATATCAAGAAATAAAAATATTACAATGTACAAAACTTCTTACTGTTGTTTTTAATGCAGCATATAATGCTATAAATTGCAACAATCCAAAGATAGCAATAATAAACTCCATTGTTTTTTTTGCTTTATTTTGGCAGTATAACAACATAGTGTTCATTTTGTCATAATAATTGTCATCTCAGAAACTTCTGGAATGATTTGAGGCTTTATTGCCCTCCCTGAATGTCATATTGAGATAAAAGGCTAGTTTCCTGGTGTAGTAATGAAGCCAAGTAGCGCATTAACGAAATAAACAAATGGTATCAACATTCCCATTTGAACAGCTGTCCTAAACCTTCTGTTGGATTCTGGGTGAGTCTTTAATAGGGACTGCGTGACAAGTAATGGATTCTTCATTTGCAGCAAGCTCTGTCTACAGTGGAAGAAAAGAGATGTTACGTAATGGATTTGAAAGGGTGCATTTTGCCTGACGTGAATCAAGCAAGAAGTAATCTAAAACATGTATGAGTTTTACATTTTACATTTTTGACATATTCTGCACAGCATCTGCACAGGCGATATGGTTCCTCACTAATGTATGGCTGAGTTATTTAAAGGGCAGCATCAGAAGATTCGTTCATAAATGCATTCTTCTCCTTCTTCTCAGTTTTGGTTGATGACTCCTGGCCGCTTCACTCTCCTTGCAATCCAGCTGCTCCCGACTTCAGCGCTTTTCAGTGTTAAATATGCGGCGAGGCCCGGCATCATAAATCTACCTTAAGTGCAGCCGCTGTTGCGTGGCTATTCATCACATCTATAAGTAGCACGAAATACACGGCAACATTAGGATTTGCTGGTTTTCACAGTGAAAGGGGTGATGGGGCTGTCAAATGGGTCAGTCTTCATTTATTGCTGTAATCAGCTCTTGCTAAAATATGGATCAAGGCCCTGGTGTTGAAAGGTTTGTTTGCCGTTCCCGTGTTTTTGGCGAGGTCATGTTTGTCTTCTTGGCATGCTGCAACCCAGCACTTATTAATAGTCCAGTCAAATCTAATTGATGTGACATGAAGAATTCTCATAGCTGTCTGGCCCATGTTATCTTTCTCTTTCTGTACAACTCCACTGGGAAATCAGTGCAGAGTTAAAAAAAAAAGAAGAAACAAGTTAAGACTTCATAATGAGTTTGTTGAATCCTTCCTGAGGTTAAGGGCACTCGCAGCAATGTTTGAAGTAAATGCTGGCCATCCTGTACTTAACCGCGCATTGTGCTACCGAATTGATTTCACAGCATAATGAAATAGCGATGAAATGGCATTGATTGATCTACTTTGAGGGTTTCAGAGTATTCTCTTCTTTCACATAAATGATGAAATGATTAGAATGTGGTGTTTGGTAACTGTTGGGCTACTGGGACCATTTTACAGGCCTCAATTTGAGAGGCAAAACAAGACTAAATAAGGGGCATGTTCTTTTAACGTAGGTCTATTGGATACGCGGTAATAAACAGATTCAACAGCTGGATCAGAGATTAACTACTCCATAATGGCAAATAAAGTGTAAGTAATGAATACATAATACCAGGCAACTGTTCACTAATTACAACCATAGCATACTGCTGCCAAAATCTCATGTTATAGACCTTGAGTTGTATTGCAATAGCTATTCATAATTTCAATGAAACGCTGAACAAGCTAAAACAAGGCTTGACATGATGTCTTAAAGGGCCCACATTTTATGGTGCTATAATATATATATATATAGTAGTATGACTTCAGAATTTATAGAAATAAACACATAACAAGAAGTTATGTCATAATACAAAAAAAGAGGAGGAGGACCCAAGTGCGTATTAATAGAAATTAAGACTTTATTTAAACTGGACAAACCAACATATAGGGCTCTACTTCAGGAAAAGGAGTGAGAAAATGAGAAAAGAGAAAGGCACACCACCTGAAAAACACACACCCGTCCACAGAAGCACACCACCTCCAACAATAGCGGCTGAGCACAACTGTGTCTCCCTTCGCTCATAGGTTTGTGTTTCAATCTCGGAACCCGGGGTGTGGCCTGCAATCAGAGTTGTCAGGTGTGCCCGGTCGTCCCAGGATCCACCCTGACATTATCTGTCCATTGGAGATACAGATAATGAGATGGAGCTACAGATGTCAGTATTTAACTATTTCTAGAAAAAAAGTGTAAAACTACTACTACTACTTTGAATTTCTGAACAGATTCTGTTGGTATAGTTGAGATGGATTTTAATAAAAATTGTAAAACATTTCCACACCAAACATGAATTGGTTGATCATTAGTCATCAGACTAATTTGACCATGAAACTGCTGCTTAAAATGTTATTCCTTGAATCATCCTCACAACCACATGCTTAAGTGTATCAAATGCATGTGGGATACAAAATGCTTGCACCAAAATAAATGTGTCAGATCATGGCTTGTGACTAGTCCCCATTGGCAGCAAAACAGAGTGCCATGACAAAATCACACCCATAGAATAATTTGTCTGGAAATATCATTAGAGAGTTCTGTCTTGGTAGCAGGGGGAAAAAAAATGAAAAGCTGCTGTTCTTTATGACCGTGAACAATAGCCTGGAGCTGTGTTGAGTCTCATCATAATAACGCTTAATATATTCATTTGTCTCCGTCCGTACAAGGAGTTCCAGGAGATCCGCGAGGTGGTACTTTTTGCAACTGTGATTTTAAGGCACATTAATCTTGAGTGCTGTTTGCATTTTAAATGATCAAACGGGAGTCGGGATGGATGATTGTAATGAGCTGTTTCCCTTCAGGGCAGTTTGAAAGCTCATTCTTGGATCTTCGCTCGCTCCCAGGATGGGTGTGACTAAATATGTCAAGGTTGCATTCAGATCATTGCTTGACTGGATGATGTCTACACTGGCCCGATAATGGGGATGGTGGGCGATTATGTGCCAGAAACTTTGTTTTTGTGCAGAAAATGTGTCACAGGGATGACATTTACATTGGGTCAATTGCTGAGTGTCATCAATCTGCAGTGCATGATTTTTCACTTCAGATTGAGAGAGGGGGACTGCTACTGTTCTTTTTTTTCCTTCAGCTTTTTCCATTAGAAATCAGTATGGCTTGAGGAACATGCTGGTGGGTGTTACATCAAAATGGGAAATCAAGACACCTAATGGGCCCCCTACAGTGGGGTAGAATTAGCATGGCTATCCTCAGTCAGACAGCTTACCGGCATTAAATGAACACACCTCCTGAGGGGTGATGAGAGGATATGGGTGTACAGCGAGCAACATGTCACTCTGCTTCCACAACACATTTGGCCCCATTCCTTCCATTTTTCAAAATTGGGAAAACGTATCGACTGCAGTCTCCTTAATCTCAGTTAGTCATTTAAAACATGTAAAACATGTAAAACATGTAAAACATTTATATACAGTCAAGGCCAAAATTTTGATAATGACACAAATGCATGTTTGCTGCTTCAGTGTTTTTAGATCTTTTTGTCAATTGTATTTGTTGTGTATTGGTGCATAATTACAAGCATTTTATAAGTTTCAAAGGTTTTTATTGTCAATTACATCAAGTTTAAGCAAAGTGTTGATACTTGCAGTGTTGGCCCATATTTTCCAAGGGTGGTAGTGGCCTAGTGGGTAACACACTCGCCTATGAACCAGATGACCCAGGTTCAAATCCCACTTACTACCGTTGTGTCCCTGAGCAAGACACTTAACCCTGAGTTGCTCCAGGGGGACAGTCCCTGTAATTACTGATTGTAAGTCGCTCTGGAAAAGGGCGTCTGATAAATGTAAGACCTCTGCAATTCGCCCTGGCATACTGTCAATCAACTTATGGGCTAAATCCTGACTGATGGCAACCCATTCCTTCATAATCGGAGCTTGGAGTTTGTCAGAATTGTCTTTGGTATGGTGGAAACAATGCTGGACAAGGCATTGTTCTTCACCAAACTGTTCTTGAATGGTTGAGAGAAGTTGCTGTCACAGGATGTTTTGGTACCATTCTTTGTTCATGACTGTGTTCTTAGTCAAAATTGTGGGTGAGCCCACTCCACACATGAATGGTCTCAGGATGCTTTACTGTTGGCATGAGACAGGACTGATGGTAGAACTCACCTTTTCTTCTCCAGACAATAATTTTTTTCAGATGGCCCAAACACTCGGAAAGGGGCTTCATCAGAGAAAATGACTTTACCCGTCCGATAAATGGTTGATTTAGGTGCAATCATAGTAGCAGCAATATCCTTGTCTGTTAAGCCCCTTTTTATGTAACGCAACGATGACTGCACGCGATTCCTTGCAGGTAACCATGGTTAACAGAGAAAGAACAATGAATTTAAGTATTACCCTCCTTTATTAGGATCCAATCTGCTATTCTAACTCAATCAGCATGACACAATGATCTCCAGCCTTGTGCTCGTCAGCACGACTTAAAGGATCACTGAAATGATCTCAGCAGGTCATTTTGTGACAGGGATAAAATGCAATTTACCATAATAAAAACGAAAGCAGTAAACTTTGTGAAAACCAGTATTTGTGTCATTCTCAAAACTTTTGGCCATGACTGTACATTTGTTATATGCATATAGGATTATGAAAAATACATTTCAAAAGGATATTTTCACTTTTAAAACTTGTTACGAGGACCTTTTTACAGCACCAATTGCGAAAAAATTGTCTAAACTAAACTAAACTAAATTAAAAATTCTAACCAGCACAATCTAACATATTTTTTTTTACTTATCCTAAAAATTTACCCTTATTATAATTTAGCATTAGCATCGATAATTGAATTTATTTTAATAAGGAGAGAATTCAGAAGTAGTATTTATACTGTGCTAAGACTATTGAATTGTTTTTCACCAGGAAGTAAATGCTCTGTGTGATATTTTCAGAAACTGAGCCCTGCAGCTATTTGTGAAGATTTTAGTAAAAGAGGCTAAGTGTATTTGATTAATTGCAAAGTTATTGCAGACTCTGAGCCACCCATTTAATTAGAAAAGACGTGGTATTTGGCATAATGCGGGGTGCAGGATGAGTGTGTGATGTGTAAAATCACGTAAAATGGCTGAGTGCTAATCATTAGGATTAGCACTCAACAGGAAGAACAGGTGGCTATTAAAGTGTTCTGCTGTTTGCGTCGAGCCATTCTTGTTCGTTTGTGTTTATTTCAGTTTTACAGTCAGTAGTGAATTGAAATGAAAATGAGCACTGTGAGTATGTTCTTTTCTTTTCGTTCCTGTACTACACCATGCAGAGAAATTGGAGCAGAAGAAGTTAGAACCGTCCATTGGAAATGAATGACCGTGCTCTGGTACGTCAGTGATTATGCTTGTGCATATTTCCCAGGCCGTTCATGGGAGTGGAAAGCACTGATTCATGTTTTATGAACACACCGCATGTTGAGGTATAAAGCTGAGGCCATTATGTTCTTGAAATGGGAACACAGATGTAAACCTTGCAGTTAGAACCTTACAGGTTCTGTCAGGTTGGCCTGAAATGAAAATTAAAAGCACAAGCTTGCCTAATAACTGGGAATTAATCGTAATTGTAAACACTGATTTGCCTGGGATGAATGCTGAATAGACAAGAAACACACATATTTTAAATTTCTTGCTAATGGCTCATACAAATCTCACTCCCAATTAGTAAACTAGAGAGTTCTGGGCTAGTTCCACAGCAACAGTGCACCCACAAAGGTGGTGCCTTAACAAGACTTTGATTGTCGTGTTTGTTTCAAATGGTTTTTTATGTTTTAAAAGACAATGCAGAGGGCCACTCGCAGAATGGAAGTAATTAGGGGTCTTTTTTTCCTATATGTGAAGAAGAAAAGAAGAAAGGTTTGTTTTCTGTGAGTCAGAGAAATAGGCGTTTTAATAGATGACAGCAGACTGGTAGAGAGTCCGGCTAGGGCAACCTCTCATGTGGAATAATAACATTAGGGCCATTGCTGAAAGGTCAGTTGTAAATTTGTGTCTGAGCAAACCTATGATTACCAGAACTCACCTCCAAGGTATTGAACACCTCCGCCGTTAGTGGCTTGATGTATGGCTATTAAAGGCTCCTGAAGAGGTCAACAAAGCTAGTTTGTCGGCATGAAAAACAGCCCTAAACTCAAGCAGGGACCACACCACTTGTCACATTAAAACAGATTCGATTGGCCTTTAGCAAGAGGAAAATAAGGATTGCAATCATTTGAACAGGATATTTCAGACATTTGTCTGATATTAATATGTCCAATAAGGGGAGTAGTGCCTAACCTCTTTATGGATCATCAGTGTAGACAGTTCGTAGCTGCATAAATTACATATATAAAGTAATAGAAGCACCAATGGAACCCAATGACTTTAAGGAACCAAATAAAAGATAATATAAACAGTTAAAAAAACAAAAAAACAGTCTTACTTCATAGATAGATAACGGTTACCACATCATCACTTATTCATGTCTTCCCACTAAGCAAATCAAATTCTAAACATGATAGAAATATTCTTTATATATACACATAAAGAGACCAAAATAGCAGTGCATGTTATTAATGGGGGCTTATGAAATGAATCCATCCTTGCCTTTAAGGAAATAATTTGTTGGCAGATTGCCTTTCATATCAGTTACTGGATTACGAGATGACCCTCAGCCGCAGCATGAGCACTTTAATTTTTAATTGACCACGCGGGGAGGCTGATTGGCTGATACTTATTGTCATAAAAATGCTCAATTTATCGACCGGGTCATCTGATTGGCTGACTAATAGTTTTCATAATACAAATGGTTATGCGGGCCAACTGTCCATGTATGGCATTTTCATGATGGACGTGGTTGTATATTGCGTAGATGTAAATACACAAACCTCTCTCTCTTTCCCTTCAGGTTCTTCTGTGCTGTGTGTAGTGGAGCAAAAGACTGAATGAGCACAGCCACAAGAGATCATGGAAGAAATGGACTGTAAGCCCTACCAACCTCTGCCCAAGACACGTCATGAAATGGAAATGTCCTACACCAGCTCGTCAGACGAAAGCGACGACGGGCACAACAAGCCCAAGTCCTACACCTCCAGAGAGACAATGCCTGACTATGGACAAGAGCTGAGGCTTAACTACAACAACCACGGCAAGAGACAGACAACATTCAGTGAGACAGCTCAAGGTAAGAACATCACTCATTCAACAAAAAATGTATCATGTTGCATAGATTATTTTTCCCCTTTATAGAGTGTGTGTATATATATATATATATATATATATACACACACACACACACACACACACACACACACACACACACACACAGGCCAACCTGACAGAACCTGTAATGTTCTATTATATATATATATCATCTTCATGCATGAAAAAAAATGCTAAAACTTTGAGGATGTCTAGTATTGTAGTATGTTGTGTTTGTAGTATTCAGTGTTGCCACCAAAGCCTCATCCATGCTTCCATGCAGCAACCACATTCATGTATCGGTAACACTTGCCGTACCCTTTACATTATGTTAAGAAAAAAAACTTCTCGGACTTGAAACTTAGAATCAGTTTTCAAGGGATTTTTGATTTTTCAGTATGTCCTAAATGGGTTTTGTGCCAGTTCACACTGAAAGTCAGCTAGTTCAAACCAATGAAAAGGAACAAGTTCAGGTTCTTATTCCTTTTGAACAAAGTGTAGATTCAGACATTCTGATTCTTGAACCAACTGAAATTCTTGAACAGGTGGTAGTAGCCTAGTGGGTACCATTTACATTTACAGCATTTATCAGACGCCCTTGTCCAGAGCGACTTACAATCAGTAGTTACAGGGACAGTCCTTTCTGGAGCAACTTAGGTTTAAGTGTCTTGCTCAGGGACATAATGGTAGTAAGTGGGATTTGAACCTGGGTCTTCTGGTTCATAGGCGAGTGTGTTACCCACCAGGCTACTACCACTCGTAACACACTCGACACTTAACTCCAGGGGGAGTTTCCTTGTAATTACTATTCACTAAAGGTTGCTCTGGTTAAAATGCCGTAAATGTTAACTGATTTCAGATGTTTCTGTACTGCTAGTACTGGCCTTGTTGAGTGTCAGATTACATAATAATGACGTTGCTTGGGGATTTTCTGGCGGCGGTCTAAACATTCTTGTTAAAACATAGTGACTGTGGCAGCCTGATCTACAGATTACAGCACCGCTCCGGGTCAGAGTTTTACGCTGCTCGGTGTGGCACATGGTGGTCTTGTTCTCGCACCGTGGTCATTTGTTGAACTCTGAACTTTGACCGCTGTGCGCTGTGACGTATTTTTGCGCGACTGATAGAATCCAAGTGGGCAAGTGTTTTTTCTGCCACTTCGAAACACACACAAGAAGCAGGAAAAGAGTAAAGGCTGAGAGTTCAGTGTCCTGAGATCTATAACACAACATTATCATCTTAGTTGAGGCCAGTGAAGGTTCACACCTCTAGAAGACGGTGAAACCAGTGTAATATGATGAGCATATTACAGGCTCAAAAACCAGTGCATATCTCAGCATATTACAGTGTTTCTACATTTCACATTTATGGTATTTAGTAGATGCCCATATCCAGAATAACCAGAGGGATACAATAGTAATAAGTGGGGATTGAACCTGTGACCTTTCTGGCCTTCTGGATCATAGGTGTTCATAGGTGTGTGTTACTTCCGTCCATGACTACCACCCTTCACCCAAGGCCAACAGTCAACTCCTCTTCACAATTTATCATCAAATATATGAACTATATATAAACATTAGAATAAGTGTTCCAAGACTGATTTCTCGTAGTTATAGTTTAACTCAAATACAGCTCTGTACCTCAGCAAGACACTTAAGCCTGAATTGCTTATAACAAGTGAGCGTAAGTCATTCTGGATATTGCGAAATGTGCCGCACTTCATGACATACATCCCTTCTTAAATGCAATTTGTTCTTTCTTTTTCAAGTTGTAATGGAAATTGGGCAGGAATTGTTGTCTTATAAAAAGGATAATACCACAAGTAAAGATCTTCACTGAATTGGTGTGAACAATGTGCAAGTGTGTTCAATATTAACATTATGTCAGTATTTAGTATGGCTAGTGATGACAGTTTCCATGGTTTCCATTGAACCACGTGTTGACTGGGAATCAGAGATCTTAAATGGATTCAAATGCTCAGATGGTGTAACATGATCTAAATGTGTCTGTCCATAACCGCTGCAAAAAGGCAAAATATTCATGAATGTTGGTGTGCTCCTCAAGGCACAAGTTCAGGGTAAACAGCACGTGGGTGGGCTTGAACAGGCGGCGCACTTCTTGAGATTTCTTGAGACCTTCAGTTCTTTCAGCTGTAAGCACTGCACAATGATTTAATCTGCGGATAAATGATGCCGCTTGTGCCTGTTGTGCTCTCACATCCTTGTTCCAGGAGCATATAAAGCCATATGTGATCACCTCCTTTTTTAAAAACTCAATGCACTATCCAGGGATTTTTTTTTTTTTTTCAATTCTCTGTATTTTTGTAGTTTGTGTTACATGTATAGTAGTGACAGAATAATACACGGCCTTCCCGTGGCTTTCTCTCTGAGCCTGCCTCCCACGATAGCCCTCGGCAGGAACCCGAGAAAGGCCGAGCTTCACACTCTGCTGAGCTTCATCCCACCATTTAAGTGGATGAATTATGAATGTTCGGAGCCACGATGCTATTTTAACGATCCTCTGACACATGGCTGACTGCCATACTGGTTTGGGAGGCTTGTTGGGGAGACAGATGCTGCCAAGCGCCATTTCATTTCCACCTGTGCACCTAGGGGTTGTGGGGTCGAGAGCTATTACGGCTCCTCTTAAATCCCATCTCAGAGTCACAGATGAAGTAACAGAAGGTGCAATGAAGGAATTGGCCCCGTTACCAGAAGGTTGCCGGTTCGAATCCCGATCCGCCAAGTTGACACTGAGGTGACACTGAGCAAAGCAGCGTCCCCACACACTGTTCCCCAGGCGCCTGTCAAGGCTGCCCACTGCTCACCAAGGATGATGGGTTAAAAGCAGAGGACACATTTCATTGTGTGCACTTTCACCTTCACTTTCACTTTCACTTTCAAGTAGAAGACAGAGGACAAAATCTACAGGTGAGCGTTTATATCGCATGAGCTGTGGTATATATCACTCAGGTCGTTATATGCACAATATTTGAATTAGATGGGTTTTTTTGCATTTTAAGAACAATTCCTCTCCAAAATGTAAACTTATCTGAATAGTTTGGTTTGATGAGTGGATCTGTCACATACATTTTCACCAATAATCTACCATGGCTGTTGAGTCACATCATTATTCCTTGAACATGAAGTAGAATGGATGTTTTTTTTTTTGTCTCTGGTTGAATTCAATTGTCCAGTGTACTTACATAGTATTTCCTACTCACTTACCCAAGCATAGGGCATTTTAGATTAAGGAATTTTCAACAAAATTGCTACATTTGAAACACCTCACAATGTGTGCCTTTTATAGCACAATGTCTGCCTTTTATAGTCATAGCTTTTTCGCTTGGTTACCTGGGTAAGCTTGGTTACTAAAAACTAAATTAAACCAACATCTTTAGACACTCATTATAACAACATGCAGTACTTCTTACAAAGTTACATTTTTTCTTCATAGTTCACAGTTGCATTTAAGATAACTTCTTGACTGCCTATGCTTTGGAGTCTTATTTGGCTGAACAGCCTGTGAAGTCCATTGATTCAGATCCTCCATTTGTTATAAATTCACTCACAATTTGTGTAAAGTTCTCCTTTTCCCTCTTCACTCTATAGACCTCATCATTCCACAGGGTCACATGATAAATAATCTGAGCTCTTTGTTCCCAGTGGACAAGGCAAATGGAGCTCTGCTCGGTTTTATGAAATGCATTTAGTGTTACTGCTGCACAATCATGGCTCCTTTTCAATACGATTGAAGTAAGATGTGAACCAAGATCATGTCTTTTATATGGTGAATCACACAGGGCTATTGTACAGAATTTTTATGACATATTAAACCTCATAGCCTAATATAAGTCAGCACATGCACAGATATTATTATTCTTCTTTTCCCCTTGGGTTGGACAGGTCACTATTTGTTTTTCTCATAAATCTTAGTGACAGGTATGTGAAATTTGACGAAACCCTTCCAGACTGTGACCCTTAATCATCAAAATGAACCTTTCCAATATTTTTTTTTTAACCAAAAGGAGAAGGTATAATAAAAAAGAAAAGGAAGGAAAATAAAAAGCAAGATTCAACTCAGATTATATGTGTGCTTCCATTTTTAGAGGTTCATCCATCTGTTGAGCCCTGGAGCTCACTGATGTGTTGCTGCAGGCGTTTGCTCACTTGAAACATGACTTAAAAGCAGGTCATCCCTTAAATTACCACCATTTATTTCAGAGTCTCCAGATTTAAGTGGAGATTTAATGCGGTTCTTATTGTTGGCGTGACGCTGCCTCAATAATGCAATACAGTTTATCACAGTTCTAAAGTGTACACCTCATCTCAAACTCAATCCCCAGGTATTGTGCTATAATTGCACATGTAGGAAAACTTAAACAGCCCTAAGGCATAAAACGCAAAACCAGACTGTGACTGTGCAGTTCGAACAAAGTGCATTGTACACTCCCCTCCCGTCCAAAAGTGATTTTTTGCTGTGCATTATAAAGAGGAATAAAGCAGCTTTTCTCACTCTTTTCTCTGCTCTTTGTGTTGATATACCCTTATTTGCAGTCTTAATCTTAACCTGCTGCTCCGATAATCTTGCTCCCCTGAACAACTGGGTGGCTTGAAATGAAACGTGCGATGTTCTGTGATGTTTAACATACCACGTAATAAAACCGGAAACTCTCTCTGGAGAGTTCTCTTTTCATATTCATCTTATGATCTCATACACAAAAACAAATTGATTGGCCTAGCTGTTCCCGAAACTTTGGGAGGTGTTCAGAGATTTTAAAGAGACGCTGAGATTCTTTGAGACACTGTATTCTTTGTGGATTCAACTAATGAATAGATAATGAGAAGCAGACTTTACAATTCAGAAAAGCATTGTGCATTTTTCCTGCATAACTGCATAACATTTTGTAACGACACTGTCTGCAGCAATGTTGAACATGTGCAAACTTGATGTTTTAGACGATTAAACTCAGAAACAGGGAGTCTGGATGCATACGACTCCTTTTTAAATCAACACAGCTATGAATGTTCTTTAATGCAGTCCTTTACTAGGGTACCATTGAAGTGCTACACTATGCCGGTATGCTAATTACACACCAGCATGCAGGCAGCCAGGACATTCTGTGTTCTCATTGTGTTATATTATTAAATCAATCTTATTCTACCGGAGGAACGGCCACCATGCTTACAAAATACACTCCCTGATATGAAAGTGAAACAATTGTGTTGCACTGCAGCACAGCACACATGAGACAACAAAATGTGCCCTCTGCATTTAACCATCACCCTTGGTGAGCAGTGTGTACCTTGCTCAGTTTCACCTTGGCAGTTCGGGATTTAAACCCGCAGCCTTCCGATTATTAGTCAGCTTCCTTACCCTCTAGTCCACTACTGCCCCGATGATGTGGCAAACATGGTAGAGTTGATGGTTGCAACAAAATCTTGCAAAGGAGATTTGAGATGGTCCAGGATTTTATCTCAACCATCCAGTTGGTTTGTAGTTCCCCTCTTTAGCAAAAGGTTATGCCACATAGCAAGATGTTGTCAGCAGATAAATCGTTATCAGACCATAACATTTCCATTTGCAGAAATGGAGTTTGGCAAGACGCCGCAGGTTCTGAGCTCCAGCTACCAAGACGAGCTCTGCTCTGGCCCCCAGCATGGCTACACTCTGGGCTCAGACGTGGACACAGAGGCGGAGGGAGACCCGTCCCCCAACCACGCGCTCCACCTGTGGATGCAGGAGGTAAAGTCGGAGCAGAGCTCGTGCCTGTCCAGCCGGGCGAATTCCATGCTGTCGCTCACGGACACCGAGCAGGAGAGGAAATCAGATGGAGAGAACGGTGAGTGAGTCGAGCCGCCGGAGGCGTGTCTCTGGGGGTCTTTCTCTTTCTCATTTTCTATGTTTAGAAACATTTAGAGTGACATGTATGAACTTGGACAGGGGTTAATGCAGAATGTGTGTTTCTTCAGAATTCCTGCAAGATATATTCTTAAAGGGGGAGGGGGGGGGGGGGTGGATATAATTTCCTTCCTCTGCTCCTCTAGCTATAGCATTGGCCTAAATGAAAACTGGGCTGTTTATTTTTTACATAGAAATTGTTACAGGGCTATTTCACTGGCACTAATGTGATGCTAACAGCTTCATATTTAATGTGCCTGGTGTTCAGCGTTGCAGTTGAATATAATAACACTTTTTCAAATTTTTTTTTATATGCCACACCATTTGAATCAGTGCATCTCTGTCAGCTTTATGCGCACAGCTACCAGTGAGGCTAATTATCACTTCTGCTCTGTAGTTGACAGTCATCATTGCTGCATTGTGCTGCATAAGCCTGAAAGGGTTGGTGGAGTCTGAGGGAAAGAACCAGATTACTGACAGGCTCAGTGCGGTCGGTCACGGCCATACAGGCTCTCAGATCAAACGTTTATTGGCAGGTAATGGGTCAAAAATAGTAGAGGAGTTGTATAACTACACAACACACATACACACCTACTAGTAGTGGTAAGACCCTGTTTTTTAAAGCACTGTGATGGAATTTTATAAACAGAGTTTATGAAAAAAAAAAAACCTGGAGGCCAAGGCAATAATTCACTCAACCAACTTCCTCATTTTGAATGATTTGATCCCACGCCTATCAAAACATCAAAGGATCAAAGGAACACTTCTGCTACATTAACAATCATTTAGAAAATCAGCGATTATGATTTGCAAACTAGTGAATCCATCCAATGCAGATTGTCTTAGCTAATGCCTCAGAAAAACAGCCCCAACGTTTTATCCTCAATGAGTCGGCAGTAAGACCAGAGGGGTCCTCCTGTGTCGTATTATTTTAATCGAAATGCACCATTCTCTTCTGAAAGGACCTACATAATTAATGTCAGGCCTGGATCCGAGTGTCATTACACCATTCCAAAGGCAAAAAGAACCTGAGAGTGCTCCTCTGACCCAGCCCAGGAGCGTCTCAACGTTGGGAAACGGTCCAGGCCTCGGCTCGACTGATATAAGCGTTTCTGGTGAACCTCCAACACCCGACCAATCGGGTTTGTGTTACCCTGCAAACAGCGAGCCAAGCTGTGCTGCCCCGAATCTCAAGGGCATCTCTGATTTACATGCCCGCAGGAGAAGAAAAAAAAAAACGTAATAAATAAATAAGGGTCTAGCAGAGTGTTGCGGTCGCCTCCCGACGAGAGCGGACTATTGGCGTGAGATGGAGTTTGTTTGCGTTGGGTACCTGCCAGGGTCGTGTCTAATGAGAGAGAGGATTGGATATGCCTTTTCACCTCTCTGGATGTCATGGCCCATGCTGAATAAAAATCGCAGGGCCGCTGCCTAAAGAAATCGCTTTTGTTCCCTCCTCCTCCTCCTCCTCCTCCTCCTTCTCCTCGGCAGAATATAGAAATGGACAGAAATGGCCACATCTGTCCTGAATGCGCAAGCAGACAGGAGATTGTAAGGAGACTGATAATCAGATCTTTATATCCTACTCTAGCCTTTGTATTAGAAAATAATCCATTTGTGACGGGCTGCCAGCGTGGTAACCCGAGCCATTATCAGGCCGGCACAGCCACCGTGTCTGTTACATGCGATATTTTTTTTTATTTTACTTACCATTTTGGCCTCTGGAGTCAAGCAGCAATGCAAGTGAGGGGATTCATTTTCCGAGAGCGTTTATCTTTGTCTTACGCGGTTAGGGTGCTCTCAAAGTGACTACTGATTTAGATTTTCTTTTCCCATCCATATTTGGGGGAAAAAAATCTGGGCTCGCAGCACATTAGCTTGTATGGTGGGTATCTGACAGCTCTGGAGATTCACTACCTGCCTTTTCTCGTGTCATCCGCCATACGCCCGCCTCTCCGCACGAGCGAGCGCATCCGGGCCAAGTCGGCGGGAACGGGGGCTGCATTATTGATGCCACTGTCTTTTTCATCAGCGCTACAAAGTCGCACAGCCTTTCGTGCTCTCGCTTATTATAAAACCTATAACTCTAATTGAAAATGTCAGTAAAGGAAAGAGGACAGGAGCAAGAGACTGAGCAGAAGAGAGAGAGAGAGAGAGAGAATCAGACACCAACAATGGAATGGTGCATTATAAGTCTGCCTGTCCTTGGTCTTCTTTTGTCTTCAAAAGAAGACAAAATGTGTGTGTGTGTGGGGGGGGGGGCAAGATCTCTCTCCAAAACCAATTAATGATGTAAGCTTTAAAATGCGGCGGATTCTTTTGTTCCCTTTTCTGATTGAAGCTGACAAGTCAATTTCGAAAATCAGTTTGGTGTGAGTAGATCGCAGACATCCTCTGGGAGGAACGGCCGGGGAGCGAAAGCGTCTCTCAAATCTGCTGACAAATGTGTGGCAACAACAACAAGCTGCTGCAAGGAAGCCATTCAACTGGATTTGATTTGCAATAAAAGGAAGAAAGATAAAAAAAAAAAATGTGTTTCTTGGTGAGGTTCTTGTCTGGGTTGCAATCTTCTTGTTTCATATCACCATATATATTTTTGGCTTGAGGCTTGGACTCCTCCTCAGATTTGTAAAACAATGTTATGGCGAGAAAACATTACATATTCATAATGGTTGTTGAAGTGTAATGTAGCAACATATGATGTAAAAGTAATTCAACAGATGTCAAATTTTATGAATGAGTTTCATCAAAATCCCACCACCCCCTACCCCTTTTAAACCTGGAGCATCTGTGGCTAAATAACAGGACTAGCAAGGTATTAATTATTTATAAATCCGAGAGTGGTTCCAAACTCAATGTCTTTTGGGTATGACTGTCAGTACAGTAAATTAATTTTGATAAAACCGGATGTTGAGGCATTTTTTTAAATCATATCATTGTTAATCAAATATTGTTTTTCTAGTTTCAGAATTCGATATTTACTTAATGTTAGTATTCTTGCATTTAAAAGTGTCCAAAAAGACATACATATAGGATGGCTTACACCTGTATATATTAGATCTGTTTGTCCTGTATTTATTGTGGGATGAAGGAATTGTGTCCAGGGCTGACCTCCGTTCATTTTCTGAGATCATCCACTTTGTGATGAGCGCACAAAGTGATCGCCACATGAAGTCAATCAGCCTGTGACCTTAGTGCTTAATGAGCATGCTGACAATGGAGGCAGCCGAGCTTGAGCGGTGACACAGACTGGGAAATGGAGGATGAGAGAGACAGACTTCACGTTGTTCCATGTTGCCTGTATCTTAGTATAATGTGGCTAATTTAAAGGGATGTACTGCTTTGCATAAATAATTTTGTTTTCCAATTTTATTTGAACAATGATTTACAGTAGTAAAAATGTAGCAGGTACAATAGGGGATTCAGCCCATCTCACATTTATGATGAAATCATGACATTTGTCTGTGCAATATTACTCTAATTTTTTGGGGTTAGAAAGGTTATCTGTGTCGTTCCAATACAGATTATTTCACGAATGCCCTTTAGTCCATTTCTAGCCCCAAATAATTGATTTAATTAAACAGAGTATGTTTATAAGTATATTTTGTTATATTTTAATATGTAATTTATCCAATTATAAAGGGGGTTTATATGACTAAAGGTCAGATTGTGAGCTTGTGTTTTGCATGATAATTGTGCTCTGTTGAAATTAACTGTTGCTATTAGCTTAGCTTTTTCAGACTTTATGTATTTATGGCATTTTTCAAGAAACAAAAAAGAGGTCTTTTTTTATTCATTTGGAAAAAA
The DNA here is from genome assembly GCF_900700375.1 of Denticeps clupeoides. Lineage (NCBI taxonomy): Eukaryota > Metazoa > Chordata > Actinopteri > Clupeiformes > Denticipitidae > Denticeps > Denticeps clupeoides. The sequence continues at coordinate 9,330,484 of NC_041724.1, forward strand.
AAAGGCTCAATTTTTTAAAGCTAATGGCTTTGCTCTTTGCCCCCGAGGAGGTATAGGAATGGATTTGTCTAGTAACTGCTCAGTGTATTATTGATCATCACTGTGTTAACATTTAGGGACTTTCATTTGTTGGGCTGTCCCAGAGTCACAAAGGATTTGGGAAGGGCTATAACTTAAGTAAAAAAAAAACAAAAAAAAAACATTCTTATGAATAATTATCCTCCAAGTTTTTTTTACCTTTCCTGACCAGTGTGATATGGGGAGGACTTGTCTTCAGGCGAGAGCTTTTTATCAACTGCCAGTGACTTGTGATGGGGCTCCTTGGACTCTCGCAGCTCGGGCAGCAAATCCGGTCGCCAGACTGCAGTTGAGGAAGGGTACGATCACCATGACAACCTCCATCTACCCCACATTTGACATCCTTGTCAGTATGTCCTGTCTCATGGCAACAGCAGGAACCCCCCCCCCCCCCCCCCCTTCCTCTCACCATTTCGCCATCTATCTCTCCCTTCCATGCCACTGGCTGGATTATTTTTTAATTCCTGTTAGAGGCTTTCAAATGAGAGGGAAACTTGAAAATGAAGTCTTCTCCAGGTGGTCTGGATGATTTTTTTTACTTCCAACAAGTTCAGACTCATAAGGGATGCAGGGTATTAAATAGTAACATCCATATTACCTAGAACCTAGGAATGTGAACATTTCTGTTTTTTGGCTATTGCGCAATGCAACCGGCTAAATTACAATGACCAATCAATCTTTTCTTTTATCCATTTAAAGAAAAAAACATGGACAAATATGAATGTGGCAGAACGGTAAAGGGATACTGAGAAAATGTTTTCGGGGCTGACTCACTTTCTCTGCCATCGCAAGGGCACGCATTGAATCATAGGACTTGTTAGCATTAGCATTAGCATAATAATATATTTACTGCCCAAGGTATTTATGTTCTCCATAACTGGAACTGTGCTTGTTGACATAAATGGCCATGAAAGGAGTATGTGTGTGAAAAAAATACATCCATTGACTTATTGTGTGTATTTCCACAATCAGGTGCTAATGCAGTGCTATTATGCTAATAGTGTTGGTGAGTCAGGCTGGCTCGTTTAGTGCACTAATCTGGTGTCTATAAAGCCTACGGTTCAATTCCTGTCAAACGATCTTGATGTATGGTTTGTAACAATTTATGATAATATTTTTTGCATACAAACTATATCCAAAGGACATTGCTACATAGAAAATGTCCAAGTTATATTTTTGCACAATTTATTTCTAGAATGCATCATTGCTAAGTGCAGTGGCCCAAGTTTTTGCTTTTTCGGCATTGCACTGAACATGAATAGACCAACGCAAACCCCTGCCTGGATGTCACTGCTCACTGCCACTACCACAGCTCTGAAAGCCCCTTATCACTGTGTCCTGGAGCCTGTCTCATATAATAGGCTGGGTGTCAATGTCAAGTTTATGAAGTGTTTTTATTTTCCAGTTATTTCTAGAAAATGTGTGTGTGTTTATAATGGACTAATTTTAGAATACATACATCGATTAAGCTCCACAAATCAGATTGATGGTCAGAAACAGTTCCTTCAAGTGGGTGCATTTTAGTAATTTGTTTACATCGTATAGGCTGGAGGGCCAAGTGCCTAAGGCCGAGCATTTCTATTAATCGGATCCAGAGTGGCATTCAAAAGGAGGATGGGAGTGGGGGAAATGAAAATGTGCATGTGAAAGGGAACATAATCCATAGCTCTGCTTCTCTCGCTGCCTCTGTCTCTCATTTTATTCACACGAGAAATGACACTGCTGCAGTCTATTCAATTTTAAGTAATTATACAGTGCATTTCAGGGAAGTAATGGAAAAACAAACAAACAACAGAAATGAAACATTTTCTGTGTTTTCTAGGTAGGAACAGAAAAAAATGTAGCATTTAAGTGTACTGGATTTAGTTTTTTTTTTTAAATCTTCCAAATTCTAGACAGCCTCGTTGTAAGGGGCTGAGAAAGCATGTCTGGGTGTTCTCTCTCAAGCCTCTGGCTCCTGACCCTGCCACCAATTCCTGTTTGTTCCCAGACTGGTAATTGACTAGCTGTGGCAGTTTCACTGTCGCCAGACCCGTGGATGGCCTTTTCCTAGCAGACACTGCCTGCAGTTTTTAGAGATGCTCTCAGCTGTAGTAGTGCTTCGTATTCTTATTGTTGAGTCTAGGGGTTAACAGAGGGGGAAAATGATAGCTATGGCTAAAAATAGAGCAAAGTTCTGTAATCATATATGCAAATAGCAATTTGATATAATGTAAGAATAAATTGATGCAGTGACTGTGCATCCGATGAATTGATATTAGAATGTTATAATGAGAAAGAACTGGGCTCTTTGATTTGATGAGAATATTTTTTTTATCATTTTTTTTTTGTTTCTTATTTTTCTAGTGAATTGTAAAGAGGCATTTTAACCTCTGGATATTAAAAATTGTCACATAGAATGCAGTGAAGGTCATCTTGAGGTCTATTTATTGACTGGATTACAATGGTGAAGTGATATTTAGCTTAAATCCCTAAAGGCAAAGATAATGGTGCACCATGAGTCCATTATTTGATCAAATGTAACATTTAAAGGTAAGCTACTTTGTGTTAGAGTACCTGTACTGAGATCAGGTTCACCCTGTCTGCACTCTAGCATAATTTATCATGTGTAATGAATACAGGCCTCAATACAAACAATAAAGTATGGATAATGCACATGTTGAGCTGCATGTGACCGGTGATAACCCATGTTATGCGTTAAGCACCTTTTGAGCATGCAGAAATCTAAAATGAAAATGAACTTATGTAAAGGCTCTTTGGTCATCAATGCTCTGATACAGGTACAGTGAAAAACAAATGTCCTTGTGATTCTACAGGCATGAGACACATAGCCTTCAAAAGCAGTAATGACGCGGGGGCTTAGCATTCGTTGAAAATGGCAGAATGACAGGTTGCATCACTTGCCTTTTCACACATTCATTTTGTGACTCACTGAAGAGAAGAAGTGGAGATGTGCACAGCAAGCCTTTTTAATGCTTTTCGAGAGCAGACATACAACAACAATGCATGTCAGGCACTCATATATAATAAAGCTGCATAAATTAATGAAATATGTTATGTTTTTTGCAGATTGTACCAATCAAGGCTTTCATGTCATGACTGTTCTGAATTGTATTTGTGTTTATGCTAATTATGCTCATGCATTACATGTTTTGTTGCAGTTCCTGCTAATCTATGGATACAGACAAGCGGTCATATATGCACCAGTCATATATGCTATTACAATGCAAATAAACATGAAATGAAATGCTGTAAATGTAAACATATGTAAGGCTAGTTGCCAATGCCATAAAAAACACTTGTACATTGTGTATAGCATTCTAATAATAAGAATACAATATTATTATAATGCAATAATTATACAAAACAGCACATCATCTATTTTAAGTAACATGTAATTAAATTGTCTTCTTACACATAGTTAAGACCGTAACTTACTGTAATGATATAAAGCTATACAGATACCTGCTGTTTGTCACCATGAACACATACCAGCATATTTAAACATTTTGCATCACCACCACTTTTACCAGGAACCATCATCAGCCCTGCAAATAGACATGTAACAAATTACTTTATTTATATGAATCTCTACCTATCTAGATGTATTTTTTTTCTGGAAAGCTCTAGATGGACTTAAAACAGACGTAATGTGAAACACTCACCCGCATGTTAACTGTATGATTGAAATTTATACTTATGTGAAGTCCAGCATTTTTTTTTAAGCAAAGGACAGGAGGGTTGGTTTTGATTTTGCATATTGAGATGTGTGTTCAAATTCGCCTGTAACCTGCGCACAGCAGCGTGGCTCCTGCAACCTTAACCAGCGAGCGGCGCTTTCACTATTCATCAGCACAAAAGAGGAGGGACGAGCCACGGCCTGCCAAAAACAGTCTCTAGAGTTTTCTTTGCACTGCTAACATGCACATTTGGCTTGGAGCAAATGGAGAGAAAAAAATAAAAGAAAAACAGAATATCATGTTGCGTGTTGGGTTCAAAAGCACAAACACTGTCCCACAACCCAGGAAGAACATGAAATAAATAGGAAAAGAGAGATGAGTGACATCTGCACTAGACTATTCTCAAGTGAATTCCAGGTTCTTACTCATAGACCAGAGTGTATCTGTTGTCTGTGTTCGAGCAGAATATTTCTGTTACGACATGAATGCATTAGTCAGACGTTTTCAGCCACCTTCGCTCTGTGTGATCACATGTTGTCATGGGATTGTGCGTTTGTACGCTGTCATAGTTTCACAGCAGTGCTATTTCTCCTTTGGGCCGGGCGCGCAGAACAGCACATCCAGAATCGTACATCCGTAGGCGCTCTGCGTGTCGCCGCTGATGGCTGATCTTTAGCTGCTTGCGCACAAGCCTGCACGACGCATTGATCCTCTTCCTTTAGATGTTTGCACCACAATTCCGTCTGCCGTGTTTTGCCACTAAGCGTCCCCTTAAACCTGAAAATGGTTGCAATTAAGCCATTGAGTTTTATGAGCGCTGAGTAATGGGAAGCACATATCCCCTTTCCTCCGCTCCCGCAGATTCGCCTGCATCATTTACTGAGACCCATGTGCTCGAGACAGATAAACGCTCAGTTGAGGATATGTAATGCAGGAGTTTTTATACAGTAAGAGAGAAAAAAACCCCACCAGGTGCATTATACTGAGGCACCTGTTCCTTCATTAATGCATGTTGCACCCCCCGTGCTCTGAGTTCTGCTTTTGGCTGTAGGATTATACATCCTCCCCCTCCCCCATTCAATTAGGTGTGTATATGCTAGTGGATTAGAAATTGTGTGTGTGTTTTTTCTTCTTCTTTTTTTTTATATGCAACCAAATTGCATATTTATGCAGATTGGGAAAATTGGTTAAGTAGGTTAAAGGTTATTTCTTGTACTTTTACCAAGGTTTTTTTTTTTTTTTCAAGCATTGCACTGCTACTTTACCTGGACCTGCAAATGATACTGAGTAGGGTTCTTTGTGAATGAACGTACGATTGAGAGTGAAATATTTGCTCTCATTCTAGTGTCATTTTTCTTGCAATGATCTTATATGTAAAAAAATTAACAGCTTCTGTTTTTCTATAACTTTGGTTATGATGCCTCCAAAAAATCAATGGCTTCCAATTGATCTATTATTCCCATTGCTGGGCTGAGATACGGTCCTTACAACTTGCATGCACAAAGGCTTTCACTGTTAGTATTGCAGGGTTTAGCAGTATCTCTAAAGTCAAAAAGCACGTACCAATGGTGATAAGGTAGGCACTTTTTAGCATCATTTGAATGGAATCATTAAATCAATTTGTTGAGGTTGCAGGTAACTTTATTTCTACCAATTTGGTAATACTAATGTCTCACTCACTTAAAAGACTTGTTATCAAATGTTGTATTTGGCATCATTTACTAAAGTTTTAGTGGACCCCAAATGCAAGACATCGGCACATTTTCCAGTGAATTTTTTTTGCAACTTTTCACTTAAGCTTTTCTCTGGTGTCTGGCGACAGCACACTCATCTCAAGTGACTGTCTTCACTTCTTCTCTCATTCATAACCCCCTTCTGATAAATCCTGACTGATGGATTTATTACAGCATGTCAGGAAAATGCATGCATCACATTTCATTGAAAGGGAGCCCTTACAGGAGCACCCTCCCCTCCGTCAGCATTGCACACTCAGCCACAAATGCTGCCTGGCCACGCCCGTGTAGCTGTCATATGCTGTGCATCAACTTTTTAGCATGTTTGGGGTTTGATAGCAGAGAGAAAGCACTTCCAGGGCGGGGCTCGCACTCTGTCTTGTCTTCAGGGGTATAGGGATTGTTTTTTTCTGTGTGTGACCATGCACCAATATTTCAAAGTGACTTTCCACCAGGCGTTACCAAAATTAAAGTGTTTTGTAGCTGTTCCCAACTGTCCACTAATTTCCGAAGGTGTTGAACACACACAAATGGAACATTGCGTTGAATATTGCATTTTGGAATGTTTGAAGTTGTCATAAGTGCCACTGCCAAGGTGCCACTGAGTTGCTACTGAGTAAAGCACCGTCCCCACACACTGCTCCCAGGGCGCCTGTCATGGCTGCCCACTGCTCACCAAGGGTGATGGTTAAAAGCAGAGGACACATTTCGTTGTGTCACCGTGTGCTGTGCTGCAGTGTATCACAATGACAATCACTTCACTTTCATTATCTTTAACCTTTATTAACCTTAATAAAAAATGAAGTAATATTGTTGTTGTTAACAATTGGTGAGGAGGAAGTGGTGATTTTATGATTCTACACGAATATTTACACTGACCCTGCATTTAGTAACTGGTTCCATTATTGCAGAGCACACACACTAAAAAAAAGCAGTCTGGGACTGGGATTGCTGGTTTATAGGGATGGCAACGTTCTGCTGAGGAACACATGTGCCTTCATGATTGAGTTCAAGCAGATGGTTGCATGCGCATTAGTGACTTAAATTTGATACTGGGTAGTCGTGGAAGTCAATGAAGAGATTGAAATAAAAAGATGTGCTGCCACATTCTGGTAGACAAGAAGTCAAGAATTGCTATGTCATGCCTTACCAAGAGTTGGGTTAAAAAAAAACTTAATTGTGTTATAATGCACGATGGCACAATCATGAAACGGATACAAAACACATGCAAAAACTGAAAAGGAGCCCTACCTCAATCATTTTTATTACATACATTTTTAAAAATAACTACTAAAGTATCAGTTGGGTTGGGCTCAGTCACCACGACTCAAGTCTCTCTGTGGATATTTCTTTACCCGTATTAGTGTCAAAACAGCGGATGAATAAGTTATAGGATTTTGCCGGGCTTCATTGAAGCCGATTCGGCCTTTTGAGCAGTGAACCTTGCTGACTTGCCAGTCGATACTGTGGATCCCAGACAGTGTCTTCTGTCTTTCTCCTGGCTGTTCTGCAACTGACTTGGACATGGTCCAGGTTTGACATACCAAATACTTTTCATTCTAAATGTCTTCTGATGTTACTGCTTTGCTCTTACTGCCACCCATTGGAGTCCTTGTTAAGGCTGTGGCTGTGGTCGGTCCTTTTGTGTTGCCCGCAGCCTCCGTCTGTAGGCAAGCAACATGTCTTTCCAACGCAAGAGTCCTGAAGAGACAAGAGAGGCTCCGAGCCTCAGACATCAAACGATGGTGAGCGGGTCAGATCAGGAGATGTGCAGCTTTGAAGAGACTTCAGGTCAATCTCAGCCAGCCTTCGCCAAAGAGTTTCTGTCCTGATCCTCTTGTTTGAAATGGCATCTTCATCGTGCAGAGCATAGGACTGATTGTTAAGTACTGCAATCAGACGCTTTGATGTTAATCAGGGGGTTTCTTTTTTCCCCCCACTCGCATCTCCTTGTGGTATCCTGCTGGGAATGAACAATGAAACTATATTGTTTCTCTCTCTCTTTTCCACAAGCCAGAGAAAAAGGCCAAAATTCAGCACCGCAGGCTACTTTGTCATAAAGAAATGCCTTGTTTGGTGCCTTAAGGAAACCACTTTCATGGGAAAGACAGCTAGCCTCCCATTTTCATGATTTGCTCTGTAAAGCAGATTCATATTCAACCAGACCAACCTTTCACTCCAAACAACATGGAAATATTCTGGTTAAATGTTTTAGAAATTGGCAGCTTTTTTCCCTCATAAGAATTCAAATTGTCTAATATTGTCATGATAAAACATGTTATCTTGATATAAGCCATAATATCATGTGTTTTAGTGATTAGTGATATTTAGGATTTAGTATATGAGTAAAGCTGTGAGTTGGAACATCACATTGCCGGGATGGCTGAGCATACAATTAACACAATTTTCATTGGTCAATTTAACACAATCCAATTCATAAATTTTTCTACCCTGATTTGTCGGATTTGTGTGAAGATGTCCGTTTATATGGAAGGCTTGCTAATTCAATGAGAGAACAGTATATTGCACACCCATATGATATGTACTCATTTGCACACCCATATGATATGTACTCATTTGAATATCAAAAAATTTATGTCCCGAAATAAGCCACGACCCTGATATGGGTTAAGCGGGTAAGGATAGTGAGCTTGTGAGAGAGTAACGAAGACACATTGTGATGACCTGTTGTACTGATGCCTGCCAGCAGGGGCACTAGACCCTTTTTGTGCTTTATGTGGGCTTGTCAGCGCATCTGAGAGGGCTTGTCGACACATAAAAAAAAATTATAGTGTAAGCCGATGTGAACATCCAGAGCATTTCTGTTAAAGGTTTAACAGTGAATTAATTAAACACAGATATACACTGGTCCACCATAATAGTATGTATAATTAAATAATTAAAAATGAAGTAGGTCACATGGAATAAGTTTCCAAAACAGCCCTGACCCATCTCAGACTGGAGATCAGTTTTAGGATGATGCCTTCGTGGATTAGATACAGACACAGACAATTATCTGCATTGATATCAAGATAATTTGTAGTTTTCTTTGTAGTGTTTTTCAAAACATTCTTGAACAATATTTGCAATTTTGTGTATATAAGAAACATATAAAATTTTCTTTAATGGAATATGAGTATTGAATGTGGAGATGGGTGTGATGGCAGCGATCTTGCTTTGCCAAGGAAGCTCTTGGTGTTATCAGTAATAATTTAATGTGACAAGAATCATTCTGTAAAATTCCATCATCAGCTCAACCCTAAATCCTATGAATTTTTTCCTCTGCTAGCTCATATGTTCAAAAGACATTCAGCCAATTTGCATCCCACCTTTTCCCACCTGAAATCTGACACCACCTCTCATTACTTCACAATCCTGCCTTTTTTTTCCCTTCAGGTTTTTCTTGACACATTTCAATAACTATCCGCTTGGCTTCCCATCTCACCGGTATCATCCTGTCAGATCTCCCTTCCATGGGGAAGTCTGTTTATCTTTGCCATAACTCTCATCTGCATTTGTCATCCTTTTCAATAGACCTTTGACAGATCCATTAAATAGCCCGGCGATGGTAATGTTGCCTGACAGTATATCTCCTTCCTGCCTCCGACACCCCCATTAAGATCCCTTGTTTGCATAATAAGGAAGTAAACATTTCAAACGGTCTCCCGAGGGCCGAGCACGTTGGGAAGTTCCAAGCGGTGCGCCTTAATGCGGAGGACTGTTTCTTTGTGCCGCTGCCATTTGATCTAGAATATTCCATCCCACTCTTTATATATTTTTTTTATTTTGATGGGAAAAAACAGAGATAAAAGAGACTTGTTTGTCTATACCTGCTTTAGGTCCCTGTTGGGCCGTACCAAACATCTTTGGATGCTTTACTTTTGATTTTAATTTTTTTTTTCGTTTAGAAATAATGTCTGATTTAATCTGTCAAAGCCTCTGATGCAAACTAGGGGCACCATTGTGTAAAACAGAGAGGTGAATCCTCACAACATGTTTAAAGATTTTCAAAGTTTTAGCTCAAATGTTAGAACATAAAAATCTTTTTTTCTTTTTCTGAATGTGGTGTATTTGTGTAAAGAGGATTGCAGTACGCTTTTAAAATATGCAGAAATATCTTATATAAGGGAAATTCTGGAACATATTGGACAATCTTCACTTGTACATCAAGTTACAGACATTTCTATTGCTGTTATAGTTGAATTTATGGCCATTCAGCAGACCCCTTGCCCACAGTGACTTACAATCAGTAGTCACAGGGACAGTCCCTCTGGAGACACTTATGTTATGTGTCATGCTCAGGGAGACAATGGGAGTAAGTGGGGTTTGAACTTGTGACTTTGTAGTTGTCTGCCTCATAGGCGAGTGTGTTACCCACTAGGCAACTGCCAGTTGACTAGTGTGTTACAGATGTACCTTTTCTTATTGAGGTTGTATCCAGAGAGAGTAGTTTGAAATGGGAGGAGTTTGGCATAGGAGGTCCCTTAATGGTGACATGTACAAGGTTTCATACCAGCAATGTTGCCACATTGTTTCACCCCTCAGCCATCCAAAAATGTGCCAAAACGTGCCAAAACTGTTGAAACTGTGCAATGCCTGTTCTTGGCACCGCAAATATTAAAATCCACCCAATCTGGCAATTCTTTTTCAGATTATTTTCTCTCTATACATTTAGTTCACAATTACCAAACCAAACAGAATTCTGATTGGTGAACTGATTGGTGAAGTTTTGTATCCTCTATTTCTGCTGTGGCATTTTTGCCTATGTCAGCAATGAGCAGCGCACCGATGACCAGACTCAAGAGGGAATAAGAGCTGGGCCTGTCCCTTTAACACGTCCACGCTTTATTTTTATCCATTTCCTGAGGGGAACAGCCCTGGTTTTAATCACTGAAAAAGGTGATGTCCTTTGCTGACATCACTCAAGGGGTCGGCGGGCCCTCAGCTGCTCCTCTGCGTGGAGCTGTTGTGACAGATCTGGCAGGGCCTCTAAGCAGCCATTACCCGTCCCTGTCTCCGTCCCTTATTTCTCGCGCTTGTCTTCTGCGCTGGAATCATGCTGTCTCGGAAAAAGACACTCTAGAGACTCGTGTGTTGGGAAGAGACGGGAGAAACCGCTTGACGCGCCATGTCTCCCCCGCGCTCCCTCGGCTCTGGCAGTTGTGAAAAACAAAAAAAACGCTGCTGGCGACGCCCGGGAGAGCAGGGCTTGTGGCTGGCCAGACGCAAGCGGTGGCTTCTCTTTGTGGGGAAGGGTGGGTAAGGCACAGTGGGGGCCATAAAATTATTCCTGATGAAGTCCACGTAAATGGCCACTGAATAATGCATGGCGGGGAGGCTTTAGAGTGGAGTCTATTAAGGGAAGGACAAATAGCAAGTTGTTTTATTAAAGAGAAACACTTACAATTACAGACTGCATTAAGTAAATAAATAAATAAAGTAATGCAGAAAAATCTGCACCACACGGTCCACAGGGGCCTCAAGGTCTTGGTGCAGCCACAGATTCAGCGGCATCCTGGGAATTTTTTTTATGTTTATTGATAATTAGCAATGGTCCCCCTGAAACCATTTACTGAAATTATTTTTTGTGGTACAGTTAAGCTCATGTGGGTTTCTGAAGGTCCCTTTTCTGCCACCCCCCCCCCCAATTCCAACCTTCTGACTCTAATCATGAGCCGCGGTGGAAACATTCAGAATATGAAGACTGTAAGGTACAGGGTGGCGACCTGCCGGGATAGAACATATTATTTTAAATGTCACTGTAAGGCTCTGGAGAGAATCCATCTGCCTGCCGCCTTTGTAGCTTCGCCCAGGCAAACCCGCCCACTCCGGGGAGAGGCACGCGCCCTCCGCTCTGCCTGCCGCTGCAATGTGCAGCCTGGCAGGTAGTCATCTTCCCTGACGGTCGTCTGCGGGGCCTCTGCCCACCACATGTGGCGAGTGATAAGCGTTGCTTATGGATGAATGGATGGTCAATCGAAGCCGGGCCCATTGCTAGCGCCGGCCTAGCTGTCTCTGAGGATCTAGTCATCTAGTCAGTTCGGGGCCCGGACTGATACTTACGTTGGGGTCGAGATCAGTGATTGTAGGCTGTCAGAGAAGCATGGATTGTAAAATGCACAATAGAGTTTGACTGACATCTCTCACTCTATCTTCTTTTTGTCCCCGAACCAGGATTAGGCTGTTTATTTAGGAGCTAGAGAATTCTGCAGCTTGTGCGTCCTATGTCAATATTTTTTTTATCTGAGAAATCAATAAATTCTGGTAAAGCATGTGTTCACTAGATGTACAACTTACACTGATACAAACATATACAAAAAGACAAATGAAGTGAAGTGATTATCATTGTGAAACACAGCAGCACAGCAGATGGTGACAAAACAAAATGTGTCCTCTGCATTTAACTATCCCCCTCAGTGAGCAGTGGGCAGCCACGAAAGGCACCGGGGAGCAGTTTGTGGGGACGGTGCTTTGCTCAGTGGCACCTTGGCGGTTGGGGAATCAAACCCACAACCTTCTGATTCGGACCCCACTGCCCCAGCACCGTCCCCACACACTGCTCCCCGGGCGCCTGTCATGGCTGCCCACTGATCACCAAGGGTGATGGTTAAATGCAGAGGACACATTTCATTGTCACCGTGTGCTGTGCTGCAGTGTTTCACAATGACAATCACTTCACTTTCACTTTCAAATCATGCAGATTGGCCAACTGTGCTTTTTCTCTCCACACACCCTGTGTCTCATAGCACTGTGAAAAATTGTCCCTTGATTATACGTTGCATCTCATTTCAAATGCTGTCATGTCTGTTATTCAGCATGCCACCACATTTATGCATCAAATTTCACAGATTTCTCCAGACCATATAAATAAGCAAATAATATGATAAAGTATGATTTGAAAGCAGAAACAAAACTCGGATGTGTTGTCATTTCCTGTGTTTCTGTAATATAGGGTGGGGGGGGGGCCTTGTAAGGGTTTTCGGGAAAGAGCTCGCTCACTGAAGGCCGGACGGCCTTGTGATCCATATGCTTCTGCTCTTTGCCTTGAAAGCAGCCCGGCTTCCAGAAGGCCACTTGAAGGTTGGCGCGCAGCGGCTGTTGTAGCGCGCCTGTTTTGATAGGTGGGCGCATCGTAGCGGAACGCTCTGGGCCCTCCGCTCTGGGGAAGGTGAGCGGCACCGTGGCACGCCCTCCGTGTAAAAACTGCCCCCCTGGCTCTTCGGATGGGCCGACCTTATTGACCCCACGCCTCAGCTGTGCAAAGGACGCGTCTGTTTCCTTTCCTGACATCACGCCAGACGGTGCTGCTTACATTTTACTTGCATCCATTTTTTTTTCAGTTCTCAGGCACTCTGCCGTGCACGATACCTTGATCTTTGTTGTGTGTAAGGCGTCATGAGTGTGACACTAGTAAATGCCAGCAACCTTTCGCCTGGCAGGTGACAAGGGCGATAACCCGACGTCTGAAATCTGTCACGTTCTGTCATCAGGATAATGAAGATGTGAAAGTGCGACCACTCACTCTCACGCTTCACCCCGTTCTTGCCTTTCCTCATCCATCTCTCTGGGTTACCTAGCCCCGCCCCCCCCGGGCCCTGACAAGCGTAAATCCAGCGTGCAGTAAAAACTCGCTCGTCGCTAATGCTGTTGACTCATGCGGCCATTGATGGAGCGTCAGAATACATTTACATTCCATTTCAATCTGTTTCCTCTCAGAGCAAGGAAATATAATTACTACACATTCAGCTCCTGGCAGCTAAGGGCTTGGCTAAATTATATTTATTTATTTGATTTATTTATTGCAGAATTCTGCCTTTAACTTTTTTTTCCTCCCCTCTTCGTATGATCATTTTGCTGCTGTTGCTCAGATTTTCTCTCTGTTGTTTTTTTTTTAAGAATTCTGTCAGTCATATCTTATTTGCTAATACATATTCACATTCGAGGCTCATTAAAGGTATGCCGGGTCCCTCATGGTGTCTCGCAGGCAGGACTGTCAGGCTGTCCTTGTTCGTTGGGACAGATCAAGGCGATCACCTCCCGAGCAGGTGGCAGTGACACTAACCCCGGGTGTGTGACACGGACGCCATGCATTACCTGCTGATAACCGCAGCCTGGGGGAGAGAGGCAAAAAAAAAAAAAAAAATTACACTCTAGACCAAAAAAAAATCACTTCACTTTAAATGACTTCACTTAAAAAAAAAAGGTTTAATTACCAGAGAAACTGCCACACTGATGAATATGCAACTTTATAAACTCACTTTATCGCCTAGGACTGGATTTTCAGGAAGGGCCGATGCAGATGCCTTCAGCGCGGTAAAAAAAAAAAACATGCTGCGGGATTACGCAAAACCTGACAATACGCTTTAATGCCATCAGCAGGGCTCATCGTGACGAGCATCAGTAGCTCTAATGCGGAAATTCACACCCAAGCCGGAAGATGCCAGAGGGGTCATTGCAGTGCCACGGTCATTATAGTAATGCATGTGGCTTAATGGCTGTCATCTCGTTATCACTGGCGTCACTATTAACATGAAGTCTTTAGCATAAATTGGCTTATTATGACTACTCTTCTGAATGTTTTTAACACTGATGTTATGTAGCGTGTCCTAAAACCATAAGGCCCTCAGGTGCCACTGTTGAAATTATGTAATAAGTGACAAAAAAGTGCCTTCATCAAACAACTTTTTGCTAAGCCATTACAACAAATTAAAAAGGTATGTGTCATTTAAAAAAAATTGCATTATCAATTCTCCACGACTATTAAAAGTGCTTCACTTTAACCTGCACATGAAAGCAGCTGCTCTTTCCACATTAAAAATCCTGATAGCTGATAGCATCTAAATGAGCACAAGCTACTGTTGCAAATGACTGTGACCATGACTGTGACAAATGTGTGTCTGTATTACTGGTGCATTTGTGGTTATTACATGCGCATTTTTAAAGCAGTGCTGTTGAGTCTACGGTGTCCAATGTACTGACTCCTTGGCTCAGACTCAGTAATGAAGCCGAGAGTCTGTTCTGACGCGTGGGTCACCGCAGCTATGCAGAATTAATGATGGGTTTTCTGGTGTGTTTATGTTTTTTCCATCTGATAACATAGTGTAACCAATGGAAAACAATTTGTTGGTGTTGCAAATAACAGAACTCTGTGAACATAAATATTTGATTCAATGGAATATTCTGGAATAAAATATAATATGGAAAAAGTGATGTGGCGAAACCTGTGTGTGTGTGTGTGTGTGTGTGTGTGTGTGTGTGTGTGTGTGTGTGTGTGTGTGTGTGTATATATATATATATATATATATATATATATATATTATTAAGTTATACATCAACATGAAGTGTAGTTTCTCCACAACAAACTAAAATTGTCTCTTTTTTGTTTTTATCACCTTAATAAGAGAGATCCTAGATCTACCTGACATACCACTTTTAAAATTGTGTTCAATGTGCATAAAAATACTATTATAGCAAAGATATATATATAGAATACAGCCAATATATTGCAAACATAATATCTGCTGCAAAATTGTATATTTGCATTGCAGGTGACTGGACCAATATTATCAGACTGTATTATCATTATAGTCTGTATTCCCATTATAACCACAGACATTCCCTCCCCTTTAATCTAAGATAATATAATGCCAGTATCAGCTCAGCCAGAGAAGTTATTAAAAAAATTACTTTTTTTCCTAAGAAATACATTTTTGTATTTTATTTTTTGACATACATGTCTAGTTGACTGTTTTTGATTGCAGAAAATGTACACTGTACATTGTACAAATGAATTTATTCACACAAGGCTCAAGGCAGATTTGTTAAAGAGTTGCTTTACACAACAACTTGAGATTTGTATTCATACAATCCCAAACACCCTATTCCTGTCAGTCTTGTCATTTTCCCCATTCTCTTGTTTTAAGAAGGCTTGCAGTTCTTGCAGTACAGTGTTCTGTTTGCTGCCTTTACATATCAGAGCTATATGGTAATAATAATAATTTCATCTGAATAAAACATTTTGTGTTTTATAGGTAAGCTAATTTACTGTGTTCTAGTCCTAGGGGAGAAAAAACATAACATTTCAATACAATGGCCCATTTTTCTGAGGTTAATTATCCATTTTTATTAGAATAGGAAATAAACTTTGCCTCAAGTTAATATTACACAATCATTGTGGGAAAAAAATAAATAGAGCACCTTCCTCTGGGAAATTATAGCACAGCACAATCTTTTGTCTAGATGAGTGTGTTAATTCTTTGAAATTATACTTCTTCCCATTTTACATTTACACATGAAAAAAATATCAAATAAAATGAGATGAATAATAGAAGTGGTGATGCTTTTCAACCAGGTCTTACTCCATCCTCTCATCCTGAGCTTTTTTGTTAGCTTTAGAAAATTCATCAACACAGTAGCGTTTGTCACTTTTGTAAGCTTATCCCATCTTAGTGGCATTCGTTGCATCCCGGCATGATAACCTCTTTTTGGTCCTACATAGAAACCTTTCATCTTCAGATAGATTCAGATGGCCCTACTCAGAATCCAATAAGGTTTCTAAATTTAGCAGAGCCACTTCGATGGCATGGAGGGGGTGTAAATAACAAGGAAGAAAATGTCTCTTCCTATATGCTGCCTAGAAATGCACCTTCTTGTTTACGCCTTCCTTTTGATTCATATGATGAGTGCATTTTTGTGGTGTTGTTGGAACACCTGATATGTAGTACAGTCACTTTTCTCGAACACATCCCTTCACATACTGGCTGTATAAAATAAAGTGCAATCAAAGAATAAAAACTGATTATTTATTAGTTCAATGGACGGTGAAGTTTGTAAATGTGCAGCTCCCCACAGACACAGCAACACAGAAGTTCCGTAAAGTGCATATATGAGCAGAGGAGGAATTATTTACAATAAGCAAATAAAACAAGAGGGTGCAATGTGTAGTGGGTAAAGGGTGCATAGCTGTAATGGTAGATTTTGCTGTTTTACTGTGAAATGTTGTGTAATGCTTTAAATGCAGGTCAGGATTATGGTGTACTGGTGGGTTACACCCTTGCCTATGAACCAGAAGGCCACAAAGTCACAGGTTCAAACCCCACTTACTATACCATTGTGTCCCTGAGCAAGATTCTTAACCCTGAGTGTCTCCGTAAATGCAAATATTTTTGAACCTGTGCAGATCGGTGTTGGTCGGGTCTCTAGCATCTCGTAGTTTGAAGAAGCCCCTGACAGAATGTTGTCTTTGCAGTCGCTGCCTAATGAGGATCAGGTGATCGTTAACAGCCTGATAATGCATGTGGAAGGATAGAGGCGCAGAAGGTGGGAATGAAAACATTCTGTTTGGGGGCGTGGTCCGCCTGGAACCATCTTCCTCCCTGGATAAAATCAGATGTGAATTTTCCCTACTAGTAATATGATGCTGACTGAATCCAGATTGGGGAACATCTGTCTTTTCTATAAAGTCTTCTGGCATCAGATTTATGGATCTCAGAAGTGCTCCACATATCATACTATCTTGCTGCATATGTGAATTTCACTAAAGGCCAAAGCTTGACAAAAAGTGACCTAAATGAATCCAGTGGTGTACGCTCTACTAAAGCTATATCATCCTCAAACATGACATTAGGTTGCCACTTTGTCACCAGATGTCAAAACTTTAATTAATATACATCAGCAGAAGTGACTGAAGAGGACTCAATTGCTGACATAGACACGACAGATCAGATTGAAGTACATTAACTAAGGCACCAATGAAAAAACACACAGTTATTAAATTGTTATCGAACTTCTACATATAAGAAGTCTTAACAGAAACCTTTTTCAGCTGTAATACAATAATCAGTGAAGCTTTTAATGTGACTATCTTGCTAATAAAGTATGCAGATATTCCATCTTTAGCAGGTATCTCCATCTACAAGAGAAATGTATAATATCAACAATGTCTTGGCTGTTCATTGGTTTTAAAATATGAACACTCATGAAGATGTTGTGTTGTAAATATATGAGATTGACACTTGGGACTGGGTCTCATGAGTAGGTGCCATTAGCAGCTTTCAGTACTCCCATTAGCTCCAGTCAGTGTTTTTTTTTTTTTTTGCAGGTGCGTGTCAGTGTAAGTAACAGCTGCTCATCCTTTTTCCTACAGTCTTGCCCCCAAAACTGCAAATTTAAGCTCCTCCAAAACTCAGTAGCATTTATAGTGAAACACGCTTAACTAATTTGAGCAGATCATTAGTGAACCCAAGACGGCCTCTAAAGTTCAGTCACACACATGAAAGCGGCCTGTAACATATGGAGCACAGCGGCAGGTGAAGAACAGAAAGCACGTTAATGAGCGCACGTTTCTGGGCTGCAGGAGGGATTCGCTCACTATTCGCGATGGCCACCTGGCCGACTGAGTCAAGTAAATATGGTTGGTTGTGAATGAATACTCACATCATAATGGGTTGCAAGTGCTAAAGTACCACCAGAAGGGTGCAGGTTCCTTGATAACACATCCATGTGTGATATGAATCACTTTCTATGTATGTATGCACTACGTGTGAATACAGTAATTTCTGTGCATTTATTAAATAGACTTACACCAATTTGGCACAAGTATAAGTCTGAAAATATTGTGTTGTCCTCCATTAAGGGGATAGTGGGCAATATTATGTTTTTTTAAAGTTTTGAGTTTTAACCAGCAAAACTGTGCTGTGTTTATTTTTATTAATCAGATTTTTTGTATTATTATTAAGTTAAACAGCCTGTGTCATCATCATTATAATCAATTAAATTAATGTTCCTGTATAAATATATCTTTAAATTGGTCAAAAGACAAAATCTTATCTTAAGTATTGAACAAAGATGGTCTTGTTATATTTGGGGCTGGGGTTGCATTTTTAAAATGCTCCAAAAATTATGTTATTAGCATCCACATATGTAGTTTATGAAGTTTGCTAGGATTTGGTAACTGCTTTTATAACTGTTTAACTTTTGAGTCAAATGTTTTGGGCTGATTGAAGTTTTGCCCTTTTTTTCCTAGAACTGTGATTGTTTTGTAAGATCTTCTTGCTCAAATCGTGCATTTTTCAGCTCTGCCTACAATTTTTCCCTCAGATTGAGGTCAGGATTTTGTGATTGCCACTCCCATATCTCGATTTTGTTGTGCTTAAGCTATTTTGCCATGTCTGGGAGGGAATATTTGGGGCCGTTGTCCACCTGGTCCACCATTTGTGACCAAGCTTTAACTTCCTGGCTGATGTATTGACATCATGCTTCAGTGTGTCCAAATAAATGTCCTTTTCCTCCGTTAGGCCATCTATTTTTTGAAGTGCTCCAGTCTCACTTCCACAACATGATTCTGGCACCCCCCATATTTCACAGACTTGCAGGCCTTACCCTTTTTCGTCCAAGCATAAGACTGATTACTATAGCCAAAGACTTCAATTTTAGTTTCATCAGACCAGAGTATAAACGGCAGTCTGGACGTTTTTGGAGCAGTGGTTTCTGTCTTGGTTAGCACCTTTCAAGTTATATTGATATTGGATTAATTTTTCTGTGGATAAATATGCTTGTCCTCCTGTTTCCTCACCTTCACAAGGTCCTCTTTTGCCCATTGTTCTGGAATTGATTCTCATTTTTTTCCCTCAATGCACATTCATCTCCAGGAGACAGAATGTGTCTCTAAGGTCTTTAGATTTCTTTTAACATCGTGATGTCAAGGTAAAAAACTGTGAGTCTACAAATAGACTTTCATATGCATGCACAGGAACATGCATAATTGACTCCAATTAGCCAAACAGTTAATAGGCTAATCAGAGGCTTTGACCATGTTTCCTCAACAAATCCTTAGTTACCTGCTAGAGTTGTTTTATAGTCAATTAAAAGAGAATTAATATGTCACGCCAAATTCTCATAAACAATGATAGTTTGCTAAAATGTTTACTAAAACCATTTGATTTATAAAGCACACAGTGAACGTAGTGTTTTGAGGCCGCATCGTCATTTACAGTCAGTTCCAAAGAATCTGTTTGTGCTGCCGTCCTTCTGCTCCATTCTCGAATCATCAAGGCTGAAAGAAAACCTGACATATGGTTGCTTGTAACTTCCGATATTATGATATTATGGTACAATTTCAGGTTTATGTTTGTAAATTACTTTATTGTCTTCTTTTGTGGAAAAAAGATTTCTATTTATAAGATCTTTGATTTTTCCAATCAAAATTCCCGAATAAAAGTGATGACAACATATTGTCATCTTTGCTTTTTAAGCAGACATTGTCCTGAGATTATCATGAGAGATCATGATTGTAATTTTTATTGATTAAACAGAGGATAAATAATAAGAAGATCTATTCATGTACGTATCAAGATCCGTGTGCAGCATATATTACAGCCCATCGAAAGTAGAACTCTTAGTGGCAAGGTTCAAATATGTAAATATGTGTGTCAAATATATAAAAGTTGACACCAGTAGAGGTTAGGACTGTGCTGAAATAAGACTGGACGTGGATGTAGTGGATCTCTGGCCTATTTTGCCGGAACTTGTTGGCAAAGCGTAACACACTCTCATACACTATTTAATGTTTTCCGGTGCCCGGTCCAGGGCCATGTTATATATGTGGCGCCGGGCTGGATGGGTTTGTGGCATTTTTTTTTTTTTCTTTTGCAGCTGCGTCCCAGAGCTACAGCGGCTAAACTGTCTAATGCGCCATCTGGTGCCTCTGCTTCTTCCCCACCTAAGCCCCCTGGTGCCACACCACTCACCAAGATTACGCACCAGTCCAAATAAGCAGCGGGCCACCAAAATGTCCGTGCACCTCTACTGTAGATAGATAGAGAGAGAGAGAGAGAGAGAGAGAGAGAGAGAGAGAGAGGAACTTTCAGGAACTTTCTCTTACACCTTTTCTCTTTTATCTGCTATTGGAATGCAATTGTTGCCAAGACTTGGCTTGCACTACACTCAGTGTGTATTGAAATAAATCAGATTACGAAAACAGACATAAATGTAAAACATTTTAATGTCAGAATAGCCAAAGTAAGCAAAGAATACTTCTATAGGATCCTCCTCTTACACCTGTTCTCTGCTGCTGTATTGTGTGCCCATGCAAAAGTGACACAGCTTTGAGTCATCAGATGTTTTCGCATCAACAACCACGCGGGCGAGAGGGATTGACTAGTCACTCCACAAATGGGCACCTATTCAAGCTGTACTTAATCACCAAAGTCCATGGCAACTTTCTCCGAATGCTTCCAAAGGGAGCGTATGTATGGCATTCAGCAAGCACAGCATTCAGTGAGGCGGCGAAGGCGGACGCCGATAAAAAAAAAAAAAAAGTCATATCAGCAGCTGATGTCAAGTACGCATGTAGCATTAGCAGCCAGAGCACACTGGTGCAGTACGGATTAACCTTATCCTTTCACTGACACACAATAGTGCACTTTAAAAAAGATGTATTCCCAGCTTTAAAGTGCAGTTTGATGAGTTAAACTGACAATTGATTAATATGAAAAAAAAAAAATATATATATATATATATTATCCAGCTTTTTATTTCCACAAATGTGACTGAGACAATGTGCGTGGAGGTGGGTGAAGGTGGAGGTGGATGTTACATCACAGTTCTTCAGAAATGTCATACTTCAAAAAATTATTGTAATGTTAATTTTCAAGCACAATTGTGCTAAAAATCACAAACAAATCTTGCACTTTTGGGGTTAAATTTGTGGAGTTGAAGACTAGGTTTACACACTTTGCTCAGTGTGCATGGAATTAAATCAGATTATGAAAAGCATCTTTGGAACAGATTGAATATAAAACAGTTCTATAGCTAAATTAGCAATGCATTATTTTATAGAATTATGTATAGCCTTTACATTTTATTTGTTGTGGTATGGTGGATATTTTACATTTTTCAGGCATATGGCATTGATATGATAACTGCCATGAGAAAGTAAGAGAAATTGTCATGAGTTTGAATGGCTGCCAAACTCAGCTTTCAGCTTTTTAGTTAGAGTATTTAATTATCTTCTTTGCTTCATTAGCTTGCTGATATTTTCAAAAATTTCTAGAAATATCAGCAGCACTGGCCAAATTTTTTATGTGTGCACTAATTTTTAATAGAGCAAGCTTCATGATGAAATAAGTGTTGTGAGTCCTTCCTGCAGAGTAATATTCATCACATGCAGATTAATAGCCATACTGCGGCAGTGAAGGTTACCATGGCATCTGTGTTTCTTTCTGCAGAGCTTCCCAGCAGCCCCGGCGGGCAGTTTACCTTCAGGCCCCTCCCACCGCCGCCGCCCCCTCCGCACGCCTGCACATGTGCCCGGCCGGCACCGTTCGCCCATGTGACCCTGCAGCGCAGCACCATGCCCGCCCGCGGCTCCGCCAGCCTGACCTCTGATGCCAGCGGAGGTCACGGCCACAACAGCCAGCTGCAGAACAACTGGGTCCTCAACAGCAACATCCCCTTGGAAACCAGGTGTGTCCCCCACCACCGCACCTTTATTTTTACAGGCATGAGGCAGGAAGCCGGGCCGACCAGCCCTCTGAGCACAGCCTCGTCCTCGTGTGCGCTAACAAGTGTGGTCATCTGGCAGCGCTGGTGTTCGGAAATGTGATCCGCACAGAAACGTGATCTACATTCACAATCTTTTTTTTTTTTTTTTTATTGGCTTGTGAAATAAGTGCCATTTTAATTTTTCTGCAATGGAATGAATCGAAAAGCCTTTTGGCCTCTAATCTACGTTTCATCAAATAATTATTTATTTTGTCTTGCTGTGTTGCCACTTCTAAACTGAGGACGGCATCCCTTTTTTTTGCTGCTGTTTCTCATTAGAGTTCCAACAAATGCTTAACAAATCTGCTCCTTTGTTTCGGCAAACATCTGTGGTCTTTAAAAACGAGAAAAAGAGAAGACAAAAAAAAAACATACAAAACCTAATTTCGTAACTTTCATCGTAAGTTTCACCCCCCCTTTCGCTGGCAACTGCATCGCATCACAAAAAGCCCTTTGAAATAAAACAACACTCGTGTCACTGCTGATAAATAACAATAACCATCAAACAAAAAAAAATTATCTTCAGTGGTCCAACACACGCAGGGCGCTCGCATAGGGGGGCTGGCGTGACAAATAATGTGTTTGCATTTTTAATAAAGACTTGGTAACAGCTGAATTCGTAACAATAAATGAGCGAAGATGAGATTGGCAGGCAGCCAGCCATGAAGAAAAGGTTTTTTAATAAGATATGAATCTGTCCATAATTAGATCCTCTTCTCTCATTTAAAGCTTTTTTTTAAATACTTGCTGGCTGCTTGGTTAAATATAAATATATTGGAATAAAAAAAAAATATGGCAACGAAAGTCAAGTGTAATTATGTGTCATTATGGATGACCGAATACAGTTAGGTCCTTTTTGAAAATGCCCTATTTTGCATTCTTGAAGTGTCGTGTGACGAACGTGAAATGCGTTCTTTACCCTCCTGGGGCTACTGTGTCCCTCCAATTAATGGGCTTCAGTTCACCTTTTGCCACTAGAACAATGAAATGCCTCAGCAAAATAGAAAAGCCTTATCTCTGTCTTTCTACTTGCTGGTGCGCTCATAAATATAAATAATTTGTCTGACCCCTAAAATAAAAGTATTCACCCCTCTTTATGTGCTTTTAATTACTTTTATAAGCCATTTGGGGCAGCGGCGGTTCAAAGCGGGCGAAGCAGGTATCATTGAGACAAGGTGACAGATTAAGGGAATGATAATTGATGGCCAGTCATGAAGAACAATTCCCAACAACAGCTGCATGGGGTCAGAGGTGAGAGAGAAACTCTCCTGCACTCTCATCTTATCTTCTTTCATATATTTTCATTTCGCCCCGATGGGAAACACGCACAGAGGCAGGGATTAAATACGGAATTATTTTTTTATTTGGAATTCAAACTGCATTTTTATCCTTCACTCTTTTATTTTATCCTAATAGTATGCGCTATAAATAATGTTTCCCTTGTTTAAAATAGGTCACATGCTACACATATGCTAGATATGCTAAATCAGGCATCACTTTTGGTGAATTCTGCGTAGCGCTGATGGTGTTCATAGCTCAGTATTAAATTGTGTAATTGATTTATATCAAACCAGGGAACTTATTGTAGATCGTTTGCCCTGGTGTATGACTGGCATGGTCCTGACATTCCTCACGCTATACAGTTCTACTGGAAAGAACATCATCTGCCAAAATACATAAGAAACTGGCAACTCCTAACTATCACATGGCACTGTACTAAATAACATGCAAAATAACATCACTGCTAAACTCAATTGATAAATTATTAATTATTTTTGTTGATGAACCTGCATGTGCCTATACAATATTTGATTTAATTTTAAGGTAATTTGCTCTGGCAAATTAAAGGCAATAGCTTACTGCTGTAACATGCATTATTTTTTTATTTCTGAAACAGATTAGTTTGCTGTTTTGTTTGGCCATTTTCCAACACTTTTTGTCACAAGCTGACTTTACACTGGTCTAATGGTAACAGTGACTCCTGAACAGCATCAGCAAGGCGTGGCCACCCATGATCCTGTAGCCGGTTCGGATCACCAAGGAACATCCCACAAGAGCTGCAGTTTTGGAGCTTAATTGGTCCTTATATCCCACCCACTTCCAAATGCCAATGTAACAAAATAATCTAGATCTAGATCTAGAGAAACTGCTTCACCTATCAGTGGTCATGAAATTATAGTGAATCAGTGTATCGCTGGTTAACCTAATTCTGATTAATTTTCCCTGTTCATCCCAGTGCTTATTTGCTGTCTTGCTGTAATCCAAAATCTTCCATTGCAGTGGGTGCAACAGTTCAGTTTTAATGTGGTTCTCCTGCATGCTATTCTAACACCGAAGACTAAATAATTAGCTTGGTTTTATTTGTTTAATTTATTCCATACGTCCTAATCAGACATTTGCCCGAACATGACATCACGACATTGGAGTGCTGGAATGCTTTTTGGGGCTTCTAATAGAAAATGTGCACATGTTTTTTTATCCATCAGTTGGCAAGTTAAGAATAGTTAAGAATAGTACATCCAACAAGCCAGGCTCGCGACACGAAGCAACACTCATTTTCTCACCAAGCACCCTAGGGAAATATGGCTCCCTGTATGAGATTTGAGCTTGTTGGGTGTAGCCTGTGGACACTGTCTTCAATGATCATGAGAAAGTGAAAGATTATAAATAGAAAATCTATAAGAGTTAGAGAAAAAGCTATTTCCTACTGTCAATGGCTTTTGAGGAATCGCATCATTTCTCTGCATTTTCCCATTGTCGTCTGCTCAGCCGTTCATTACAAAAGCTTTTTGTGCTTCTCCTTGAATAGACGTCCCTTCTCCCCATCACATGACGGGGGCCGACCTTATAACTGCGTGCTTTGCACGCTTTCTTCCGTGCTGGCAAGGGTCACCGCGAGCGGAGCTTGTCAAAGTGCTGAGATAAATTCACACAGGCCGGCAAGCAGTGTTAATATTGCAAGGGGCTTCTGCTTTCCACTCTCTGGAGTGCGGGCCGGTTGTGAAATTCACGTCCGTTGCCATATGTGGAATATTCCACCACACATGCAGTATTGATAAGAAGAAGGTGCCAATTACACATGGAAAATATTCTTGTTGATGGGCTTTCTCCTTGAGGCTTACAATTTAAATTGATCATTAAAATCCAGGAGCTTCTTCTTTCTACCATGGTTGCATTTGTATTTGCAGAACATTTTTTCTGTTTCAATCGGTTGAAAAAATAAATCAACATGAATCCCAGTGCTCCTGGTCCCAGATTCTAAAAACATAAATGTAATTTGCAGTTTGGAGGTGGAGACCTTGACAAGAGATAAAAAAGATCAACCAAGAATAACAGACTAGATTTGTATGTGCTTGTCCAACTAAATCTGGAGTAAATCAGGACTACTAACACACAGATATTGTGCTTCCCCTACATGTTCACCAGAACTGTTATCTGGACTAGGTCCTCTGCACATGCTTTACAGTTCCCTCGCTGAGCTTTAGCCTTATAAAACTATAAACAGAATGGATGCTGTGCAAATTTGTTTAAAAAGCAAATGCCCTTCCATCGTAGAGCAGTCGGACATACACCAGAGGTGGCCTAGCGGGTAAGGAAACCAAAAAATCACAGGTTCAATTCCTGAGCCACCAAGGTTCCACTGAGGTCCCCTTGATCAAGGTACCATCCCCACTCACTGCTCCCCGGGCGCCTTTCATGGCTGTCCACTGCTAAGGGTGATGGGTTAAATGCATATGACACGTTTCATTGCTGTGCTTTCTGTGCATCACAATAGTGAAAAAAGGCCTTTCACATTCAATACATTTCTCTCCCTTGCATGTATACTGGGACAAGGACAGTGGTCCAATTAATTGGTCAAGTTGAGCTAAAAAATAGTGTGGAAACACACCAAATGATGCTTGTGTCCTGTGGATGGGCACATCATCATTGCACATCATCAAATCTGCCCTGACCTTTTCCTCTAAGTAGTCCTTGGTCAGGACCTTTTCCAAGTATTCTTATCTGAGAATATGTCTGTATTGTTGTGTTATTATTATGTATGTATTTCATATTGCTGATGCTGAAGCGTGTCACTAAGACCTTTTTATGTGTGTTCTGGATTCAGGCACTTCCTGTACAAGCACAGCACCGGCTCTTCAGCCCTGCTGAGCTCAGCCAATCAGAACTACCCGCTGACATCCAATACAGTCTACTCCCCGCCACCTCGGCCCCTACCTAGGAACACGTTCTCCAGACCCATGTTCACATTCAACAAGCCATACAAGTGCTGCAACTGGAAATGCACGGCCCTCAGCGCCTCAGCGGTGACCGTCACCTTGGCCCTGCTGCTCACCTATGTGATTGGTAAGAACCCAGCTCCTCCCTCCTCCACCCTGTGGTGCGTCACCCTGAATGTTCATTATAAGTTCTGCTTCCTGCCACCGTTCTTTCTCCTGCACTCCTCCTCTTTCCACATATCCTTTTCTGCTCAAGGTCAGATTTTACTGTGAGTAAGTTAAGATTAATTTCTAGTCTGAGCGGGTTGTGTTAATTAGACCTTTTCCGAGATGAATGATAGATGAACTCAAAATGACATCAGTGGGTAATTGGTGTCTGCGTTCCACTTTTTTTGTAATTTTTATTATTTTGCTTGAAAATTGAGCTCCTGTGCATGGCTGGCATTGCTGTCAGTACCAGGGCTTGGCTAGTATGCTCTTTCGCTTTATTATCAGGTGCCTGAAGCATTTCTTCTGTGTGCAGGTTATATTAAAGTACTCCTTACTGTACCACTACACAGATCTCCTCTAATATTACTGTGGTTCCGGCATGTGAAAAATACCCTTCGGGTCTCCAAGCTCTCTCACTGTTCCAGCCACAAAGCGTTACTTTTATATTTCAAGTGTTTATATTTCACACTTGGCCTTTGCATGAAAGTGCTTCCTTTTTGTTTGTCCCTGCAGACAGACACTCCTGAATCAAGACATTAGGTGCTGGTCATTTTATTGACCCTTTCATATGAGGGTCACGGAGAGGAGGGCTGTGTCAAAAAATATTTATGCATCACCTGCAGCCCTAACCCCTCCCACCTGAAAGTGAAATTCCTTGTTGAACTGCAACTTCGGGTTTGATGGGGGTGAAACTCTGTAGCGTAAAGGTGAATTGATTTAATTCATTGGAAATGGTTGGGCGAACAACTCTGTGCACCCCCTGAAAACTTGTAACTCACCGCAATTATACTTGTTTTCAGGGGGTGTACAGAGTTGTTCGCCAAACCATTTCAATTGTATTAAATCAATAAAAAGTATAATTTTGAAAACTTGAGGAAAAGCTTATTTGCATTTTACACAGCCTGATTAAAACAAGCGTGTGAACTTATTTACCAGCAATAGTTTTTTAATAAGTAAGACAGAAGTGTAAAATAGACAAATAACTGCAATACTTGCAAGAAAATAGATTTTGAGTAGAGATGAGGACACTGAAAATGATTTCTGTTATTTATGTGCTTTAGAACAAACGGCTGGTTTGCATTTTGCTTGACACGGTTGATTCTCTTGTATGCAAAGATCTTGCTGTCTTGGTTTCTGCTGTCTGAAAAAGCTGGCCATCTAGTATTGCCATCCATAGAATTTACTGCCAATGAAACACAGCCAAGAATGGCATACAATTTTTTTGGAGCAAATTGTGATGCATCAGACTTAAAAACAAACTCAATTTGCACCTTTGAGTAAAAGGTAGAAAAAAGGGAAAGCAGGTTTTATTTCAGTAGATTGAGCCTAGTTAGTATTTTTTTTTTAAGGTGTCAAATGTGTTTGGAATCAGTGCACACACCCAAAAGACATAGCTGCCACTTTTGTACTATAGCGCCAACTGCAGAATAAATTTGTAGAAAAACAGCTCTCCTCAGCCTTCCTTTGTAAATAACATCCAATGGATCGCAGTTCAGGGCTGGTTTGATTTCAAGTGCCTTTTGAAATGTTTAAATGGGAACAGCAGAGTCTATTTCATCTGCATTGAAGTGTCATCTGCATAAAGATGGACCCTGCAGGCCTTAAGTGATGAGGATATATCATTTGTTGAAATTGCAAAGAACAAAGTCTGTGGCCTTGAGGTACAACCTTTTCAACATGCAATAAGTTGTGGGGATACTGTGCCGCACACTCCCAGAGAATGTAAATGTGTGATGATCAGTCAACAATTTGAATGGTCAGGTCCAATTAAATGCTTGTTGTGTCATAAGATAGTAATGAATAACAATAACTGTAAGAATGGACATCGCAGGAGCCTGTTTTTGCATTGCATAACAGATGTCTGCAGGGGGAAGTGTAACATTCCTGTGTCGATGGTTGAGGGTGAAGATTCGACACCCCGGTTTTTACATGCCTTTGTCCGACATCAACGTGCGAAGTATCAGCCGTCAGGACCGCCCACCCTCTTTGTCTTCACCAAATGGGAGGCACCGGGGGCGTGACATCAGAAACAACAGGTTCTGATTGGTCAGTGACAACTTCCTGTAGGCCAGTGACAACTTCCTGTAGGCCAGTGACAACTTCCTGTAGGCCAGTGACAACTTCCTGTAGGCCAGGGGTATAAATGTCTGCACACATGTGGAAAAGGGACCTCTGAGCTATCTTGCTCAGGGGGGTTTCCCTCTCTTTCCCTTCTCTTTCTCTTCTCCCTCTTTACTCTTTCTTCTCATGTTTACTTTCTCTGTAACCTTGGTACCTTTTTACATTCAATATTCACATGTAACTACAATAATTATTTACCGGTGTTAATAAATTAGAAACTGTTCATTTCTAACCTCTGTTGTGCCATGCCTCTTTCTGCCAGGTAACATCAAATTGGAGTGGTTAAATACAGTGCTCTGTGTGGAGGGAGAAAGAGTTTTTTCTACACACTCCATTCTCTTCTCCAACACCACATGGTCTACATTCATGGTCTTTTTTACAAATGGTGACCCCGACGTGATACCTTTGCTCGGATGTGGATCTGTGACCGTAAGTCTCTTTTATCTGAATTTTACTGCATAGGGAGGAATAGAATCTATGTGCTTTAATTTAAATAAAAAGGATCTACATATCCTAAAAAGCCCGGGACCGTAGAAACCGAGGCATTTCTAAATCCAGATCCAGTCCGACAAGGTATAAAATGAACATTGACTAATTACTGTATCACTTACAATGTGGCATGTAGATATGGCTGGCACAATAGATGAACCCACAAACCAAACTGTAACCAGTAATAACCAGGATTTGTGACATTTTAGATTACTGGTATTACATTGAACATCATAAACCATGTCCCACGGTGAACAATTTGATAATAACTGATCAGGGATTGGAAATTGCACTGTTAAACTTAAATGTTTTTATTTTAAATTCATGTTCAGTATGATCAACATGTTTAGGATCAGAATTTAAATTTATGTGAAACTGTTTCTCTCTCTGAACACCTCAACAATGCCATAATCTCAAATAATAGCTTTTAGTGATAAAGGTGTAATTCTCTAATCACATGGCAACAAGCGGGATTTTATTTGTGTTTATTTTTCCGGCCACTGTTGTTGATTGAACTTCGTTAAGCCGATGCAAATTCGCAGAGTTATGAATTCCCTAATAAAGGTGTAATTCTCCAATCACATGGCAACAAGCGGGACTTTTTTATTTATTTGTGTTTATTTTTCCGGCCACTGTTGTTGATTGAACTTCGTTAGCCGGTGCAAATCCGCAGAGTTATGAATTCCCTAATAAAGGTGTAATTCTCCAATCACATGGCAACAAGCGGGACTTTTTTATTTATTTATTTGTATTTATTTTCCCAGCCACTGTTGTTGATTAGACTTGATAAGCCGATGCAAATTCGCAGAGTTATGAATTCCCTGATATCATTTTAAGCCTCCCACTATATTTACATGTTTTTTGCATTACAGTATCTGATCATTGTTGTCATTTGTTTTCCTGGTTTGGTTTTAATGTACGATGAACACTGTTTTTCTACATGCACAATCTGTATGCAAACCTCATCACACTCCAGACAAAGAACCCAACCAAGTGTGAAAAGCCCTGGATCCAGTTGAATATTCTATGTATGCTGCTGTGTTTGATCTATGCCAAGAAGACAGGTTTCCCTACAAGGGTGACCTCAGATGCCTGAGGATCACAAAGGACACAGAACCACAACTATCGGCTACATTTGAATTCCCGACTGACCAGGAAGCAAGCAGATACACAATCATGACCCAATTGTGATCCCCATGGACCCTGAATACTCGAGTGCCCCAGGGGATCAACCGGCCGTCTGTAAGAATGGACATCGCAGGAGCCTGTTTTTGCATTGCATAACAGATGTCTGCAGGGGGAAGTGTAACATTCCTGTGTCGATGGTTGAGGGTGAAGATTCGACACCCCGGTTTTTACATGCCTTTGTCCGACATCAACGTGCGAAGTATCAGCCGTCAGGACCGCCCACCCTCTTTGTCTTCACCAAATGGGAGGCACCGGGGGCGTGACATCAGAAACAACAGGTTCTGATTGGTCAGTGACAACTTCCTGTAGGCCAGTGACAACTTCCTGTAGGCCAGTGACAACTTCCTGTAGGCCAGTGACAACTTCCTGTAGGCCAGGGGTATAAATGTCTGCACACATGTGGAAAAGGGACCTCTGAGCTATCTTGCTCAGGGGGGTTTCCCTCTCTTTCCCTTCTCTTTCTCTTCTCCCTCTTTACTCTTTCTTCTCATGTTTACTTTCTCTGTAACCTTGGTACCTTTTTACATTCAATATTCACATGTAACTACAATAATTATTTACCGGTGTTAATAAATTAGAAACTGTTCATTTCTAACCTCTGTTGTGCCATGCCTCTTTCTGCCAGGTAACATCAAATTGGAGTGGTTAAATACAGTGCTCTGTGTGGAGGGAGAAAGAGTTTTTTCTACACACTCCATTCTCTTCTCCAACACCACATGGTCTACATTCATGGTCTTTTTTACATAACCAAGCCAGCATAGCCAAATTATTTTAACAAAGCAACAAGTGCAGCATAGTGTCTTTGCCCTGTTCTGACATTCAGAGTTTATCTCAATTATCTTTTCCTGTGTTTATGCATATGAGGTTGCCAGTTCGAATCCCGATCTGCCAAGGTGCCAAGGTGCCACTGAGGTGCCACTGAGCAAAGCACACACTGCTCCCGGGGTGCCTGTCATGGCTGCCCACTGCTCACCAAGGGTGATGGCTTAAATCAGAGGACACATTTTTTTGTGTCACCATGTGCTGTGCTGCAGTATTTCACAATGACAATCACTTCTCTTTCACTTTCATGAATACCTATGCAGTCTTTTGTCATGCATACATCACCTGTCTTTCCTGGTTTATGGATTTTTTTTTTTGGTTTTGGCAGCTTGGTTTCTGTTGTGTTCACCATTAAAACATTCTTTATAATGGGCATTTTAAATAATCATTTACCACAAAGGAGCTCTGAAACTATATCTAAAAAGGTTCAGAGTAGGACGAGACGAGAAGGACAAAGATTGTTCATATGAAACAACTGAGGACAAGACAAGTTATTTTTGAAGCCACCTATTCCATCTACTATTGATGAAATTTTGAGAAAGAATTTGATATTCTGTATATTCTTGTACTTTTTTGCATCTTGAACTTGGATTGATTCCAGTGTCTTCATGCTTAAGCCTATATCTGTTGAGGGCCCTATCTGCACCAGTAATGCTGGACATTGATTGGTAATCTGTGCCGGAGACAATACTATCAAATAACATGAAACAGTTGCTGTGAAATGTTTGTTAATTAAATGTGATACAGATCTCAGTTGAGTGGAGTCTGCACACAATTCTTGAAATCCCAAGGGCTGTGATGATTTAGAGCCACAAGATGGTGAGGGCCGTGTATCTCCAAGACTTCACACCTCCAAGGTTCCCAGCTCATAGCTTGTGTAGTTTTCTCTCATTGTGTTTGCACAGGTTTCCTCCAGGATTTTGGTTTTCTTCTGCGGTTCAAAGACATGAAAAGTAGACAATTTGGTGACTCTGAAATGTCCGTATATGTGAGTGTATAAGTGATGGTGGCTGCTGCCCCGCCCTGAGCCAAGTGTCCTGGGATGGGCTCCAGCATCTCCAACCCTGAGTAGTATTAAGTGGTTATGGAAAGTGAGTGAGTGACTGTGATGAATTGATGAAATTCTATTAAAAAATACAAATCTCCCTGGGTCTTTTGAACAGCTGTTGTGCTCTTATTTCTTTGCTGTTCGAAGATAAGCTAGTGCACCATATGTGCCCAAACATCTGAATACATACTAAAATTGATATCGTTGTATAATGACTTTGAATTTAATGCATTTTACAGCATTAGTAATAAGATCTTACATTGCTTATGTGATGTATACATTTCTGTCATAAAGCTAAAAAAATCATAAAGCTCAAATCATTTCCCTTTTGTGTATCATTTTTTTATTGCATTCTTACTATTGCATTTTTTATTGCATTCTTACTATTAATATTTAACATAATTTTATTGTTAATAACAATTTTATTTCTAGAATGGTAATTGTTCTAGTACAATCAATTTAAAAATCCACATTAAAATCACCTAAGTCTAAGCCAAAGTATTTAAAACTTAAGGACATAATACAAGTAAAAACAAATAAATGAATATATGCATGTGGGTTTCTCTGTTAACTGAACATTGTAATATATATTTTTAAATCTTATTCTGGTGTCTTCAATTTCTTTAGCCATTAGGACGATGACACTAGATATTATATATTGCACCAATAAATCATCGAAATGAAAAATATCATGCATAATTTTACAGTCATGGGAATAATATCTGGTGATTAAAATGATATACTGCATCTGGTCAACAAAAATATCCATTAATGTAAGACCTGCAAGAATACCCTTGAATTCAGAACATTTTTGTAGGTGTTTTCAAAAATTGTCCACCTCTGTCTGGCACTGACATGTTTAAAAATTGCAAAATGTCTGATTCTCTTTTCAAATTCAAATGCAACATTTTGGTTAAAATCATGACTTGCTGTATTTGCTGGTGACCTCTAATTATCTTTTAGCGCTCTTTGATAGGATGCAAAATCAATGACTGCAGTCCCAGAGGCAACTATAACCATGTTCATTATTCTTGGCCAGTTGGCCTGAATATTCTGTCCTGGTCTTTACCCACTACAGTTTTGCTTTAATATCCTAGAAAAGGATTTCTGAGGGTTAAATTTGTCATGTGAACTGCACAGATGAACTAATGAAAGAGTTACCATGCTTTCTGGTTCATAAATCACAAAGCATAAAGTAATTGTTGAATAAGATTATCCTCTTTTTTACACCTGGAAATTGCAATCGGCCAGGCTTTTAAAATTAATCTGATTAAACATTCGTCATGTCACGTACATGCCTATTCATTGTCTTTTTCCTGTCTCATAGGTATTTTTTTGAAGGCCTCAGAAAGCTCTTTAGATCTTGCCAAGATGACACCACACACTTCAATAGCAAAAAGAACATCTTTATTAAAATGCCCAATTTGAAAGAGAATCAAATATTTTGAAAAGAGATCAATGAGTTGAAAAGATTGATAATTTCCATGGGAAATCTTTCCATGGGAAAAGATCTATAAATTAATGCATTGAAACCTATAAAAAAAAAAATTGTTGTCAGAAGTCAATATGGCAATATGCCCTGTCACTGCACTTGGGTGGAAAGGGCTTTTGCTGTGACATGTTGAGGCGATCAGCCCTCGATTGTGTTGTCTAAGACGACGTTCTGGTGGCCAGTTGACGCCTGTGGTGAAAGACATTGACACCATGCTGAGTTTATCACAATCACAGCCAGGTAGCTGCAGAGCTATTTGACAGACCCTGACATCCCATGACCCAGGTGTTCATGCTTTTCTCTGCCTCTCGCTGTTGTTTTTTTTTACCTCTCCATTTTTCCTTGGTACAGAGAAGTGTTTTAAACAATCCTCAAACTCAAAGCTTTCATGGCTTTTATTGTTTTTTGTTAAGCCCACTTCAGTAGTTTTGTGTGGCAAGGGTTTTTTTTATTAGTGAATGGGTTGACTGCGGCCATGCAGTTTCATCGACTGAATCAACACGACTGGGAGCTCCCATGAAGAGCACAAACAGTGCATATTACTTCATATATCCAAATGACTTGGCCTTAACCCTCCTATCTGCTGCGGTCAATATTTTATACCCCTGACAGAGGGCAAACAGACATTTACCCATAAAACTGTTCAATTTTCTGGCTGCCGTGACAACACGAATACCTGCCACATTGCAAAATGACCAAACAGATAAACCCTGATTATGACATATAGTTTGAAACATTAAGGATGTTATACAGGGTGTTCTAGATTTTATATTAGAATCAGAATTTATATTGAAATTAAAACTCATTATCATTTTTGCCTAATTGTGCGATCTAGCCATGCAGTTTGCAAATTCAGTGTAATTTGAAATTCTTCTTCTTGATCTCTGCCATATGTTAAAGAGTGATTCTGTCAACCCTGGTAAAATTGAAAAACATGCCTGTGACTCTTGCTGATTCTATTTGCTGATTCTGTTTGCACTTGCTGATTCTATGTTCCATTGAGGTTTTCACAAACTCTTTTATTCTGAATGTCACAGCAAATGAGACAGTGTCACACAATTATGCATCACACCACAGATGGCTTTTATATAAATTTTTAAATGCCTAAACTGATCAAAGAGATGTGAAAAAACATCTAAAAACGTCTAATGCATCTGTGCACTTTGGTGCAAGTGTATTTACAAAAGTGTCAGTAATGTACCCAGGATGCCTTTCACATTAAAACAAAGGTTTAATGACAACACACAAAAAAACAGTCAAAGAGGAGCATTACTCATGCAGTTCATGCAGACACACAGACATGAAATGAGGCAAGGCGGAGACTAATCAATATCTCATATGCAAATGTTCAGAAAGGAAAACCAATCAGCTATTAAATATCCAAGAACATCCAAAAATAAATCGTCACATTATCCTGGGATGGTACAGGGGGCCACGACCCTGAATACTTGGTAATGAATAGCGAGTGATTGAGAGAAGAATGTATTGTTAATTATGTATTGTTAAGTA
Source organism: Denticeps clupeoides (assembly GCF_900700375.1). NCBI lineage: Eukaryota > Metazoa > Chordata > Actinopteri > Clupeiformes > Denticipitidae > Denticeps > Denticeps clupeoides. The sequence continues at coordinate 9,365,613 of NC_041724.1, forward strand.
TTGAAAAATTAGTTTGTGCTGGTGTTATATGGTCTGACAGATTTAGCACCAAATGACTTGAAGTGTGTTTTCCTGTCACACCATATGAGATTTTATACACTTAGCACAACATTGCTTCTGATATGCTGACAGCATTCACACTGCAGCATGGTAAAAAAAAAACATTTATGTTAATGGACTGCTGGACCCACTCACTGTCTTGTGGTTAATTTGTGATGCAGTGCTCCATCTAATTTGCCTCATCATGGCATCTTACTCATGCAATCCATTTTCACATCTGCAGAATAGATAGAGATTAAGTCTCTGAATGGTCAGGGCTGCTGCACTATAAATATAAAATATGATTATGGGTGACTATTTCCATTTAAATTTTAATTGAGTGTGGTGGCATTTACGTTGCATCTTGCTTAAGGTAAAACGTCAATATTGTAGCCCTCCCTTGTCTGAAATGAATATGCTAATGTAATGAGTGTAATATCTGATGGCTGGGTGCCATGGTAACCTTTTGAGAATCCCAACAGACAATTCTAGACAATCCCAGACCAAAATACAGGAAAGGTTACATACATATACACAAACATAGTGATATTCGGTCTTGAAAAGAATTGCATGGCAATCAGTGAGTGATTAAATCACTAAAGGGTCCCGCGCGCAGACCCGCGCGCACAGTCATGAAACAATTGCACAACCACAGGCACACTACTTCCCACACAATCTGCTATGATCACACCCTTACTGCACAGTCTAACACAAAAGCAACAATTCTCGTTACATTACACACTCCCACACACCTCTATATACAGTCACAGAAAAACACACAGACATGCAACCACGATCTTCTTCACACCTCCATGAACATCGCGGCAGGAGATATGATGCCAGTGCAAAGTGGACTAAAGACAGACATGTGTGTGTGGGTGTGTGTGTATATTTAAGGGAGAGAATAGATCACATCTGGAAGGAAAAAAACATGTCTTTTTTAATAGAATGGTAGCCGCATCATTCAGACACAGACGGGCAGCCATGTTCTCTAGCCCTTCACCGTTGCTCTCGCCTCTCCCTCCATGGTGAGATTTTATCCCACGTGTTCACAAATGAATCAGCTTTCCATACGTGATCCTGCAAAACGTGCTGGTGGTTTTTTTTTTTGTGTGTGTGTGTGTGTGTGTGTGTGTGTGTGTGTTTGAGGTAATGACTTGTAAGAAGACTCGGGAGAGGAATCTTTAAAAAGGATGCCTGTTCCCTGGTGTACCCAGGGAAGATGATGGTTCTTTCAGTTCATTAGGGGCTGGTAAAGGATATCTGTCAGCTGCACCGTTGGCTGAAATGCGTGATGATCAATTTGGTGTGTGATGTCAAAGCCAGGGTCGGTCTTTCTGGCACTGAAAGGAAGTAGAATGAAGGCTGGACAAATACCGATTTAGTTTTTTTTTTTTTTTTTCCCACAGTCCCCTCCCCCCTCACCTCTCAACAGCGATCTCAGACCTTTCACGCATCGATCCCTTCATTTTTCTCCTTTGTTTCCTTGAAAAAAAAAAATCCTCTGCATTCTGGAGTGTGAAACAACCCAGCCAATTGGCCTTTAAGCGTGTTGAGGGCGGAAGCCTTGCCTTCTCGAAGGGCAGCGGCGTGAATCATTCCCAGGTCAGGTGAGCTGGCCCGCGTTCATCCGTGTCGTATTTATCCTTGCAGCCCTACACCTGCGGCTCGCGCCCGGTTCTGCCGAGGAGCTTCGCCCTGTCCGCACCTTCGCTCCTGCTGCAGCAGCAGGAAAGAAGCCCTGGAGCGGTCACGCCATCGTCTCCGCCGGGCTGCGAGAGGCAAGGCAGCCATGAAAAAAGGCGGTGGGGAAATGAATCAGCGTTTTGAAGACTAATGGAGGGAACAGAGGCGCTGATTGGGCTGGGCAGTTCTATGTTCTTCAGTTTCAGTGCAAAAAAATTTTTTTTTCCACATTTCGATGTGTTTTGTACCCTTTTTGATTGTGTGCCCATTAGTAACCTTTAAAAGGCTCTGCTGCTGTGAATTACCCACAAGCCCTTGCAGCATAGGCTCAATGAAGTGCATGCAGGTAAGGACAGACAGGCCTTTAGCTGAAGCCACATTGACACATATTTTATACCTCTGTTCCAAAATGATACATTAAGCTGATTTTCCTCCAGAGCCTGGGCTGAAATGAGCCTTTATGTTGGCTTTTTGTAGGGCTCTTTATAAATTCATGATGAATTCGCAGAACAATTATGACCCAGCGCAAGATGAAGGGGTTACTGCCTGCCTGTTTGTAGTAAAAAGCCGTGTACACCCATTGGCATAGCTGCAGGTGTGTGTACACACAGAAACACACACAGGACCGGACAAAGGTTCTGAGCCAGCTGAACTGGCAGTGGTTTATTAACACCCCAAGGGATGATGAACGTGGTGCAAAGATAATCCTTTATTAGTCCCACTAGTGGGAAATTGTGACAGCAGAAAGTGGACAGTGCAAGATAAGAGCACAAAAAAAAACTGTGAATTTGAGTTGTAAAAATTACAAATTTTTACAACCCGGGAGGAGGGTTTTTGGTCAACCCGGGAGGAGGGTAAACTACCTTCCAAGACATAAAGAGAGCAGAATTTCGGCAAGGTGCAACTTGTTTGTTGTGTGGGACCATCTCAAGCTAATTGAACGCACATTAACTGTGAATTGTAGATGCAAAGGGGTCTGAGTGTGAAAGAATCCTCTGAGGTGACATGTTTTCTGTTGAGTGTAAATTGGTTTGGTTCACAAGCGTAGTGGGGTAGTGCTTCGTTTTACAATTACAGCATTTGGCAGACACTCTTATCCAGAGCAAGAGTGCTTTAAAATGTCCATTGTAGAATTTCCTCATTTGGTTCACTAGGGACCAGTTCATGAATACATTTAGCTTAATAACTCTCTTTTTAAAAATAAATATAGGTAAGAGGCTTTTTTTTAATCCAAGTATTTTCTTGAAAAGGATGGTTTTTAGCTTGCATTTGTATAGCGGCTAACTTTATTGTCTTGGCTGTTCAAACTTCTAGTGGAAGAGAAAGAGAAGAGTCTAGATGAATTCTAGTACCTTGAGAGAGGACGGTACCAGTCGAGCAGTGCTGGAGGCATGCATCAGTATTTTGACAGGATGCCAGTTAAGGGAATGTAGCACTTGAGTGGTGCGGGAGAATTTGGGAATTATAAAAACAAGTCATTCTGCGGCATTCTGGATCAACTGGAGAGGTTGCGATGCAGACCATCCTGAAGTGAGTTACAATAGTCCAGGTAGCAGATGACCAGAAGTTGTACAAGTATCTGTGTAGCCTGTGTTAATATAAATTGGCAAATCCTTCTAATGAGAAGGAATCAGCATCCGAGAGAGACCTGAGATAAATAGAAGATGGAATTGTCCATGGTTACCCCAAGGTTGCGTGCTGTGACAAAAAGAAAGATTTGGGAATTTTCCAGGGAGATTTTAAAAGTTTAACTGGGATAAAAAATTATATTCTGTTGGGGTTGAGTTTCATACAGGATGCTTGCATACAGGATGAAATGTCATACATTCTAGCAGAAATCTTGAAGGATGCATGGACATCTGATGGCGGGAAGGAAAAAAGGAGTTGGGTGTCATCTACATCAGTGGTTCTCATCCTTTTTTCCCTGAAGCCCCCTTGCCAGGACTCCAATTCCGCCCTCACTTCCTTAAAGCATACACGCATAAACCACAGTTGTAGGTTTTTGTTCTTATGCTCCATGTTTTACACAGAGGATTATACAGAGTTGGTTGTTTTTTTCTTTTAAGTTTACAAATATATTGGGAATTTTGACCACAAATCGTGCGGACCACCTGCAATCTCTGCAATACCCAGGTTGTAAACCACTGATCTACTTAACAGTGGCAGGATAATCCATGCAAGGAAATGACCTCACCAAGAGCTTTGGTGTAATGGGAGAACAGGAGAGGGCCACGTATTGGGCCCTGAGGGACACCAGTAGAGAGCTTGCGAGGAGCAGATGTGGTTCCCTTCCATGTCTACTGAAAAGATTGGTAGTCTGTATAAGAAGCTATTGAATGCCAGCCACTAATTTCAAGTGGGTCTCAAATGCTGCTGAAAGGCCCAGGTAGATTAGATTGAACCCACCCTCTTTAAGAAAAAAAATCTGACACCTGAGTGATTCTCACAAGCTTGTTACACACAAACAGTTTCAAGGTGGATAGATGAGACACATGGTGCATTCACTAGTTCACATGGTCCTTTATATAGTGGTGATCTACTGAACAGGTCCATGGACAAGTGTTATCTTGAGCATTCAGAAAACTCTACTGGCACATGCGCATTTTGTATCACAACAGAAACAAATCCAGAGAGATAAGTGAAGTGTTAGTTGTATTCATTATTAGTTATATAGTTATTTGGATGACCAGACATCCTATTTTCCCTGGACATGTTGTCTTTATGAGACCTGGAAATTACATTTGGGTTTTTGAAATGGAGTTGTATGTTTCAGTGAGAAAAATAAAGTCACTTCTCCACAAATGCAGATATGTGGTTCAGCAGAACCTGTGAACCTTATCTATATAATATTACTTTGCTTTAAAATAAAAGCATTTGCGATGTTAAACTTTGGTCAAATTCATTATATTGCTGTCATTTCATTCAATAAATGCCTGAATGTACTATGATTTTAGAGTTTATTTCAACATATGGTCATCTTTTGTATTTTGTTTGATTAGACAGTCCTTTCTTAATAATTGATGTATCTGTTTCCAGAAGACATACTGCATGACAATAGCATCCCACATTTTGCTGGAGACATATGGATGTATATTTTATTGGAGATTCATGATACAAAAGTACCTTGCATAATTCATAATAGTTGACATTGTGTTTTTTATCATAGGTATATCTGATAAATCACAGTATTATCACTAGAAAACAATCATTACTGTGACATTTTCATTTAAAATGGTCACATATTTCCAAATGGTGTCAAATTCATCATTTATTTTAACATTGACAATATATGTCCAGAAGTATAGAGTAAACCAGTCATATTTACCCTCAGACCTGATCAAGCATCACTCAGAAAAACTCACCTGAATTAATAGTAATAGATTCACATGAATCTTTTAAAATTATTTTTATTATCTTTTTGGAGGAACATGAGTAGAGCCTTGTGTTGTAATCCATTCACTGTAATGTAACTGCTGCTCTGATGACACCTTAACAAGCATCCTCCTCACCAACCAAGGCAGAAACAGGCAGAAAATTGGACAAGAAAGGGAGACCTGTCTTAATTTCCCCACTCGACACGATCTGGCGTTTTCTACGTTAATCCCTCCCGGTGTGCTCAAGTGACTGGTTTACGATGTCCCCTAAGTGGCCCAGCAAAGGTCAGCGGTGCTGCAGGAGAAGAAAGATGATGAGGTGAAGCCGAAGCACCGGGTATTTACCTGGAGCACGGCCTCCCAGAGGAGGTAAATTGGGGTTAGTCACACCGTAAATGTAGAAAGAAGGATGAAAGCGCAAGGAGGCGTTAAGGCTTGTGTCTTTTCAAAGGACAAGGTGAAGGAATGGGGTCCTGGTTATGAAGTTAGTGGCTTATTGTTGAATGCCTTGCTCTGCTGGTCATCATGATGCATGAAGGGCCATGTTGAACATGTGAAATGGGATTGATTATGATGAATCAATGTGTCACATACAGTGCCGGGCCTTAATTACTTACTTTATAGAGACAGTGAAAATTTGCAGTAAAGCATTAAATGGAAGTAAAGCTTTTAAACACAACTTTGCCTTGGGGAGGTCATGTGATCACATCAAAGGGAACAAATACTTTTGGCTGCTTTTCCCAAAGCTGTAACTAGGTTTCAAGTCGACATTTCTTAGTCGGTTTATAAGGTCAGATCAGGCTGCATTTCTGCAGCTAAATGTCTTTTTTTACTACTCGCTTATAATACAGTAATACTGTATTGCACGGGTGTACAGCTATAAACTACTGATCTTCTCAGCAGAACTGACCCATGAGAGGAAAGCAAGAAAATTACCTAATTAAATATGTAACAGATTTTTTTCTTGAGAACGCTATATTTCATTTTACCCAGCATGAAATAAAACTAAATTAAATGTTCCACTACAGATGTTATTTCATTGCCATCCAATCAGGATGAGTGAAGAGAGATGCTCTGTGGACTGACATGTTTAGTAGGAAGCCCATAACCGGCCAGGTACAGTTGGTTCTCCAACACCGCTATGTTGCACCGAAATAGTACATGGCTTGTACACACAATAGTTCTGCCAGAACTGCCTGGAATTTAGTTATACGTTGTCTATTGAACAGCTGAGAGGTCATGCCTGGTCAGCACCACAATAAGAGAAACAAGATCGGCCGAGGCTGAGCTTCCATTTGTTTTAAGTAAAAGTACCTTTTTACTTTTTCGCTGCAGTTCTAATTACTGGCGACAAATAAACCAATCGAGGATAGCGCTGATGAGTCGCAATTTCCTTCCTTTTTCTCCCCCGTCAGGTTCCTTACTCTATGTACGTTTGAGAGGATTTCTTCTCTCTCTTTCTCCATTGTGGGACCAAATCTGCCTCTATTCCCTGAGCTCATCAGACATTTACCATATTTTCAAAGAAAGATAATTTTTATACCACTGAACTTTAGAACAGATGCAAATTGGTTTGAACTACTTTGAGTGTAATTAGGTATTCCTCTTCAGATGGGCCCGGAGTGACTGCTCTCCTCCGCAGACTTCAGCGCACTGCCTCTGTGTCGCACGCCTTTCAGCAGACAGGAGGCCCACGTTCTCCAGCTTTGATGTGCCTGGAATGCGTTGTCTTGATCTAAATGCATGAGACCATTCCCAGCCGCCTCCCTTTTTACTCCCATAATTCACCCTGGTCCAGAGAGTGGGGAGAACTACTCAAAGTTTCTCTTTTTTTTGTGGGGGGGGTTCATACAATGTCTGGGTAAGTTGGTCCTTGGTGGATTGAAAAGAGCTTTTCGATTGGACGAGACATCTTCCATCCTGTTTAACCTGTCAATTATCTGCCATTTCAGAAAACACCTAAAAGGCTCCCAGGTCCAATTATTTTTTATTTAATGATTCTTGTGATTTGCTCGTCAGGTAAACAATTACTTTTTTTTTTTTACCTACAACAGCCACTCTCTGTGGTCTTTTGTTGTTCAGTAAGGTCCATATAGATTCATGCTTCACAGTGTCTTTGAAAGGATCATTAGTCATGCACAAAAGAATATGTTACTGCTTTAACATGCTCTGGGGGGTCAACCTCAGAAGATGTGTTTTAATTGGTCACCTTTGTGGCAGCTTTCTAATAAGCATATAAACGGTGAAGTTGTTCTCTCTCTCTCTCTCTCTCTCTCTCTCTCTCATACATACATATATACATATATATATATTTAAGCTTCTGCTGCTCAATGATTATGAACTTCAATGTTTGAAAAAGCACTTTGTCAGTTGCCTGATTGTACTCACAGCATTCTCTGTGTGTGTTTGTGTTTGTCATCCTCAGCGGTGCACTTGTTTGGCCTGACATGGCAGCTGAAGCCAGCCACGCCACAGCTCTATGAGAACGGCATTAGTAACCTGGACAGGGAGCCTGACCCGAGCCCCACTGCAGTCACGCCACTGGACACCCTCAACCTCGACAAAACACTGAAAGGCAAAGGAGGTGAGGAGACATTACTGTTGCTCTGCTCCTCATATTATAGATTTTGCTTTGAGATTTAAGAATCAATTCCCTCTAAATTGCAGATTAAAATATCTGCACAAAATATAATCTGAATGTTCGGATGTTCCACTTATATCACTATTTTCCATTGCAAACCATTTGGAGGTTGAGCATAAAAGTTTTTTTTTTATGTACATAGAGCATGTTATATCATAAAACAAATTCAAAATGCAATGCTACTGTCAATGTTCATTCAAATAAGAAAAAGTACAAATATTACCCAAATTGGTGCAGTCCTGGCCAAAACTTTTGAGAATTACACAAATACTGTCTGTTATGAAGTTTGCTGCTTCCGTTCTTATTATGACAATTTGCAAATGTTATGAAGAGTGATCAGATGAATTGCAAAGTCCCTCTTTGCCATGAAAGTTATCCCATTTAAGCCCTGCTTTGAAAGGACCTGCTGAAATAATTTCAGTGATCCTCTCGTTAACACAAGTGAGAGTGTTGAGGAGCACAAGACTGGAGATCATTCTGTCATGCTGATTGAGTTAGAATAGCAGACTGGATACTTTAAAAGGAGGGTGATGCTTGAAATCATTGTTCTTCCTCTGTTAACCATGGTTACCTGGAAACACATGCAGTCATCATTGCGTTGAACAGGCAGGATATTACTGCTACTAAGATTGGACCTAAATCAACCCTTTATCAGATCATCAGAAGAAGAGAGGTTCAAGTGTTGTGAAGAAGGCTTCAGGGTGACAGAGAAAGTCCAGCAAGCACCAGGATCAGAGCTTGCTCAGGAATGTCAGCAGGTGGGTGTGAGGGCATCTGCAAACACAGTGAGGCCAAGACTTTTGGAGGATGGCCTGTTGTCAAGAAGGGCAGCAAAGAAGCCACATCTCCCCAAGAAAAAAATCAACGACAGAATGATATTCTGCAAAAAATTACAGGGATTGGACTGAGGCGGACTGGGGTAAAGTCATTTTCACTGATGAAGCCCCTTTTAAATTTTTTGGGGAATCTGGATAAATGTCCTGAGAAGAAAAGGTGGGCGCTACCATCAGTCCTGTCTCGTGCCAACAGTAAAGCATCCTGAGACCATTCATGTGTGAGGCTGCTTCTCATCCAGGGGAGTTGGCTCACTCACAATTCTGCCTAAGATCTAATATTTTAAGTCACCTTTGCTTCTCCCAACCATCCAAGAACAGTTTGGTGAAGAACAATGCCTTTTCCAGCATGATGGAGCACCGTGCCATAAGGCCAAAGTGATAACTAAGTGGCTCAGGGAACAAAATATTGATATTTTGGGTCCATGGCCAGGAAACTCCCCAGACCTTAATCCAATTCTTAATCCAATTCTTAATCCAATTGAGAACTTGTGTTCAATCCTCAAGAGGTGGTTGGACAAACAAAACCCCACAAATTCTGACAAACTCCAAGCACTGATTATGAAGGAATGGGCTGCCATCAGTCAGGATTTGGCACAGACGTTGATAGCATTTATGGCAAATTGCAGAGTTCTTGAAAAAAACACTGCAATTATTGACTCGTTACATAAACTTGATGTAATTGTAAATAAAAGCTTTTGAAACGTATAAAATGCTTGTAATATTTCTTCATCACACCAAAGAAACAACTGACAAAAAGATCTAAAACCACTGAAGCAGCAAACTTTGTGAAAAGCAGTATATGTGTCATTCTCAAAACCTTTGGCCAAGACTGTATATTCACATAATAATGTAATATAATAGATTAAATATCAGTAATAAATGTTATAAGTAATAATAAAACACTACAGAACTCGTGTGCATGGATGAATAAAGAAACACTAACAAAGTGCAAGGTTTACCTGGACAGAATTAAGAGGAATTATTGGTGGCTGAAAAATATGGTTTTATATATTGTTTTTAAATACGTGGGTGGGAAAAGGATTGGAAGTGGAACTCTTTGGTGACAGCTCCTCCAGGGTCCTATTAAAATGTGTGGCAGCCTGGAAGAGTCTGGTGGGATGGTTCTAAACAGATGTGATTTTCCAAACAATGCACAGCAATTTTTATGTTCTTACCGCATATTTCATGCATGGTGTCTCTCATTAAACAATGAGCTCAGACACTCTTTCCTACAGCAAGTTTCCACACTGAGGTCTTAAGTGATCTGGATAGGTCTCATACTGACAGTGTTTGTATATTCGTGCTTAATAAAATCTTTGACTGACATGTGGCCTGCCGATGATGATTAGGTGGTTCTCAGCTGAGTTTGTCTGTGCACCAGAAGAGCAATTCTACATTGTAAAAAATAATCAGACATGTTGCCTTTAACAAATCCAATAGCTTCTCTTGGATTAAGACACTTTCCAGAGTGCTGAATCCAGGGCAGCTATAAATATTGTATTAAGGCCAAACATTTTGGAATTGAGATATTGCATCAGAAAATTATTACAAATTAATTACAGACTTAATGTATTAGCCTAATCTTGTTAACATTTACTTTACGTACGTGAAATACTCTGTTCGGTATGTCCAGTGGGAATCCCTAGCAGGACCAGAGATGATGTAACATGTACATAAAAAGCCAAGTGTAAATACATAAAAAAAGAAGTGTAAATATTAAAGGTATGAAGACTTGTTTGAGTTTGTCTACTCATAAATAGCTGCTTGCTTTGGGATATTTCTGTGCACTGTGCAGATGCTTGTTGGTTCTGCCCAGATTTACACGGATCTATTGTCTTAAACAAAATTATAGCGTTAGAAATCGATAAGGACTCATTTAATACTTTCAATGTAGTTGTTCAGTTATTGTTGATGAGTAATGGATTGGTTCTACTTTTTATGGGGTTCTATTTTATGGGGATCAATAAAAAGGCTCCAAAAGATTTGCACCATTTTTTAAGGATGACTTGATTTACAGCAGTTTCTCCACTGGCTGATTTTTCTGCATTTCAGTGTTTTTTCAAAACCAGCCACTGAACTAAAGGAATGCCTTGATAAGAAAAACGGACAAACTGAAGTCAGTTTATATGCTTATTAGAAAGCTGTCAAAGAGGTGAGAGGTGAGAGGTGACCAACACTAGATCACGAGAATATGGTAATATGCAATGAAACAGACAGGGAGAGATATTTTATTGTTTTTTGTGCTACTATTTTAATAAGATTCCATATAAAAATAGCAAAATGTAATGCAATTGGACTTACTAACATTTTTAATAAAAATCATAATCAAAACATTTCAAAACTGAACCAAGAATTCAGTTTGAACTAACAACAACAACATGTATTTCTTATCTAGCCCAAAATCACATACAGTATGTCTCAATGGGCTTTGACAAGCCCTACAGTTGACAACCCCCCCCCACACACACACACACACACACACACACACACACACACACACTTGACCCTTCTGCACACAAGGAAAAACTCCACACAAAAAACTCTAGGAGAGAGAAAAAAAGAAAGGAAGAAACCTTGGGAAGGAGTGATACAGAGAGGGACCCCCTTCCAGGGTAGAGTGAGCCTGCAAATGTTGTCAGTGCAGGGCTGGTGATGATTTGTCCAATAAGAAAGAAAGAAAAAAAAAGTAAAAATAATAATAAGTCCTACAGTTGTATGGTTGGAGAAGTCCAGAGTGTAGTCCATTGTCATGGTCTACATTACATGTCCATTATGTTACTGGTCCATTTGAGTCATCGTTTAGCAGTTGTCAGGAACCAGGATTTATCTGCTGTCTCTTTACTGGATACTGACATATGTGGTAATAGTAGTATATTGGTGCTACAGAGGCCCAGTACCCTAACTAGGACAGCTTAACTAGGGTGAATTTAACACTGTCTGTGTCTAACAGGGTGACTGTGTGATAAACTGGACTTTATAATTGACACTGTGACCAACTGAAGTGAAATGAGTGTCTGGGACTTTAGCAGAAGGCCAGAGAAAACAGATAGAAAACAGGTTTTCAGATTGGATTTAAACACTGAGACTGTGTCTGAGTCCCGGACACTGACTGGCAAGCCATTCCACAACTGCGGAGCTCTATAGGAGAAGGATCTGCTCCCAGCTGTGACCTTCTGTACTTTTGGTACCATTAGTGACCCCGCACCCATTGATCGAAGGGGGCGTGGTGGGTCGTAAAGAACTAAAAGTTCACTCAGGTATTGCGGGGCAAGACCATTTAGAGGTTTATAGGTCAAAAGTAGGATTTCATAGTCAATCCTAAATTTGATGGGTAACCAGTGCAGTGATTGGAAGACTGGGGTGATGTGGTCAAAGTTAGAACTCTGGCTGCAGCATTCTGTACTAGAGTTTACTCATGCACCTACTTGAGCATCCAGACAGTAATGCGTTGCAGTAATCTAACCTTGATATAATAAATGCATGGACCAACTTTTCTGCATCATGCATTGAATTGATATTTCTTATTTTTGCAATATTTTTAAGGTGAAAGAATGCTATCCTAGTGACATTATCTACGTGCGAACTGAATGAGAGACCTGCATCAATGATGACACCTAGATCCTTTACTTCAATACTTGGTGAAATGGAAAGGCTATCCAGGGTTATGATGTAGTCAGCCAGCTTATGCCTGGCTGCTTGAGGTCCAAGTACGAGAGCTTCTGTCTTGTCAGGGTTTAACAGAAGAAAGTTGGTGAGCATTCACTGTCTAATGTCCTTCAGACAATTCTCGATTCTGTTGCCTCTGATCTGGCATTGCTGACAGATACAGCTGTGTCATCAGTGTAGCAATGAAAGATAATACCGTGTTTGCGGATGACGTCACCTAAAGGTTACATGTATAGGGAAAATAGTAACGGACCTAGGACAGAACCTTGTGGAACACCAAACTCTATTTTACTATTTGAAGACGAATCACCATTGATGTCCACAAACTGATATCGGTTGGTCAGAAATTATCTGAACCATTCAAGGGCTGTTCCCTTAATCCCAACAACATTCTCTAACCTGGCAAGGAGAATAGCGTGATCGATAGTGTCAAAGGCTGCACTCAGATCAAGCAGGACAAGCAACGAGATGTGTTCCTGATCAGAGGCCAACAGCAGGTCATTAACCACTTTAACCAGCGCTGTCTTGATTGATATACTTCATGGATATTATTACTGTCTAGGTATGGGCTCAGCTGCTGGGCTATGACTTTTCTATGATTTTTAATGTAAACGGAAGGTTGGATATCGGTCTATAATTTGAAAGCTGACTGTGATCAAGCTTTCCGGCTTTTTAATCAGGGGTCTAATGACTGCTACCTTGAACGAACTTTGTACGTGGCCGGTGCTAAGCAATGAGTTAACAATTTTGAGGATATATAATACCGGGTGCTACTTGTTCAAGAACCTCGTAGGAAGCGGATCCAAAGCGCAAGTACATTGATTTGACAACGAGTTTAGTTGAATTAGTTCATGCTCTTTAATAATGTTGAAGTGTTCTAATCGGTGGTCAGCTATTTGAAGATTATTTTCCATAATCTTATCTCTATTCGTGACTATTTTAGTATTAAAGAAATTCATAAAATCGTTGCTACTATGATGATAGATATGCATATTTCATTACCAGTTACAAAGTACAATTTCAAATTGCATGAGAGGATTGCACATCCTCAAAACCATTTGAATATCAAATTCTAAAACAAAATTACAATTACCAAATTGATATGAGACTTGTGGTGACTCCTTGGTTAATGGATTGGCATTTGCATGAGCAGAATTGAATGAGCAAATTTCTCAATGAAGAAAACTTCCTCTACGCTTAAATTGCATTGACTTGACTGAGGCTATCATTTGTGATTTGCGCCTCAACTTTCTTTGGTTACTTTGGTTGCTGTCTAGTCAAGTGTTGGTGAAATGAAAGCAGGAATTTCTGCTGTCTCTACTTCGTTCCGGTAGGAAATGTCCCATTACCGTTAATGCATCCACACGCACAAAAATAAACTGAGCACCCGGACAGCACCTGAGTAGCGGCTTTCCTGCACAATAACTGTCAGGCGCACATGTGAGGTTCCGGCCCTGCTGCTATTACACGTTCAGACAGGGAGGTATGGCGCGGTGTCAGGTGAATTATCTTTCCATGCGTTTCCAAATTTACCAGCAGCCTTAATCCGTCTGATTACTGAGCAAAATAAATATATAAATGCAATTAATAAACCACAAATAAAGTAGGATTCCAGGATTTGTAGCTGAATTTATGCGCCCACACACATATTTCCTGGACAGGGGGTGTGAAATTAAAGGTGCCAGGTTTGCATAGTCCAAATCACAGGATGACTGCATGTTAATCTGACCCGGATTAACGCAGGCAACATAAAAGCATGGGCGTGGCTTTTTTCTGACAGACAAGCTGGGAATAACTCAGAATGATGCTGAAAGTACTTCCTGGGTCCTCAGGAAATGCCTCGCACTCATCTGGTCAAAAGCCTGCTGGATATTTTCTGCTCTTATTTATTTATTTCCCTTCTTTATCTCCTCCCCAATGATTTGCAGTGAATCATCTAATTGGTTTTAATTATGCTTGAAGGCTGATGGCTGGTTTATAATTACATGTGCCAAATTGTCTCACTCGTGACACTTTTGAGAAGGAAAACTTGTCAGCATGGCAAAGACGTAAAAATCTAGTGTGTGCGTGTGTGTGTGTGTGTGTGTGTGTGTGTGTGTGTGTGTGTGTGTGGTGCACGTGCCTAATCGCTGACTGTTCAATTAAAATCAAACATTGGACTCACACCCTCAAACCTGACTCAGCGAGGACATGCTGGAGGTTTATAGACATTAAAGGCCTTTTAATTAGCACCCCATTAATTTCCATTCAGCCCTCCGATAAGCAACTTTTGGCTTTAATGAACAGCTTGCTTGATCATACTTGCACAAGTGCACATTAAGGCACCAGCGCATGAGGAAGTATTATCAAGCGATGAGCATTTCTCGAATGTGCAACATCTTTTAATTGATACAAGTGGAGAGAGGCGGTTACATATTTTGCAAATGTTTTTTTGTTTTTTTTTATTAAAGCTCAGTATTCTGCTCATATCAATAATCACATGTGCCCCTCCCCTCCTGTGCCAACCCCCGATTGACTGCTCTCTGGTACATCATTGCTATTGATCAGGCCCTGTTGTGATACAGTGGCTGGGAATCTCCTGCATCCCTTCCTCCCCCCTCCCTTCATAGTTTAAAGTGACAACAACAGCTCGCCAGCGAGGACCAGATAACACAAGTCATAAAAACCACCCCTCACTGCACACCTAATAAAAGTCTTTATTACGAGGCCTTGAGGAATTGATGCAAACCGAATGGAATGTATTGCAGTAGGCAGAGTCCAGGACTCTGATGCCTTGATGCGCTCTGAACGACCCAAGAAGGGGTTAAGCAGCCAATATAAATAGCTGGGCCATTCAGGCCAATGGAATTATGTCCTCAATGACTTTAGCAGACATTAATTTGGCAATAAAGGAAGGAAGGTGGTGGGAATCTTATTATGAACCTGCTCAAAAACACTTTTAATTGAAATAATTTAATTATTCTATTTTTACTCTGGGCTGTTAACGTGTCCATTTCAGTCCAGTCTGGCTTGCTTGTCAAATAATTCTAGTATTAAAACCACGTATGAACCAAAATAGCATTAATTGAGATGACATATGATAAATGCTCAGGTGACAATATTTTATTTGTATGCCCCCCCCCCGTTTTTTTTTTAATATTACAGACAGACTATGGGGCTGTTTCGAATGTGAATTGTGCTGTTTTCTTGGGGGTGATTAGTCCATATTCAATCTGCATGACTTCTAATTAAATGGTAATTACCGTAATGTGACAATCTGGCCTGGATTCTCTTCACACTTCCAAGAAGCCAATATAAGGTCTTCCTCTTCCTGTGTCTCAATTCAGGGTCTGCATTTTTCTGAAGGTCCACTTGAAGAATGAACGTCTCACAGAGCCGTAACAAATTATCTTTTCCCAGTCCTTTGCAGACCAGGATATCCCAAGAGTTCTGGTGAAAGCTTCATGGAGCAAAAAAAAAATCTATAGTCTTCACCGTCTAGTTGAACAATGCTCGGAAGCAGCAGCCATCCAAGGACACAGTCGACAAGGGCCACTTACTGAGAAGGATGCTGCCCCTGAATTAAGACACACCTAATGCCTTCCAATCCATCAGTTTTGCCTTGGTGTGGCTCTTTTGTTTTGGTGTGTATGATGCTGAGGTTTTGCTTGATCGTGCTCTTTTGTTCTATGTTAAGGGGCCTGTCTTCAACCTGATGTTTCAACCAGAACATGAATAGAGCTTTTTTTTCCTCACTTGCTTAGGATGCCTGCTATTTTATTTTAATTTTAACATTCAAACCTTTAAGATCAGTGCTTCCCTTATTGCTTACAGTTTTGTGAATCTCCATAGAGCATTATGATTCTGCAGGATGGGTCCAGGTTTTCTCAGTGAGGCATCTGTTTATTTATTATTAAAATGCACCCTGGGACGACCATGCATCTCTGACTCTTGTTTGGACTCACATCTGGTGCAGCATCTGAGGTCACTGGATTCTCAGCATGAAAAGGCAATGTGGTGTTTGGTTTCCTAGTTGCTGTAGAATCTCTGCTGTTCATTATTCAGATTATGGTCAGATGCATACTGAGATTTTTACGAGATACAGAGTGGTAGTCAATGCGGGGAAAATGCACTTTCATATCCAAAATCCAGTCGAATATCGATAGAGCAACATTGTTATCAGCATTCTGTTCTCTCTGTGGTCTGAACGAAGACCAGGTTAAAGGCCAAGGTTTTGCATAGTCATTAGACAGAAACAACCCAGAGCTTTTTGCCGACCTGCGTACTGTATCTGCACTTTCTTAGACAGGCAAGCAAGAAAGATGCTCACGTTTCAGGGCAGAAAGCGTGTCCATGATGAATGCGAGGGGGCAAAGGCGTCGCCTCCGGCAGTGAGCAGCCAGAGCTCTGGAGTAGTACACAGTGCCCTCACCCCCGAGTCTGACTGATGGCTGTAATTTTTTACTCTGGGGGAGTCCAGAAGAACCCCATTGTTCTCTGATTGCAGTGGAGGCTTTTGAGATTATTGCATTTCACACCTCCGACCGGTATCTCTCCACAACGCGGTGGAGTGGCATCTCGCCTGCGAATGTGTATTGATGAAATGATGTTGCCTTTCTTCACTTTTTTTTACCCTAATTTGAATCTATTTCAGATGCTAAAAGGTTCCTTGGAAATCAGTTGATTTCCACATCGTGCCTTTTGTGCCATTTTGTCCTTTGATTATGACAGAATTTCCGGGGATGTTGCAATGATTTCTGTTCACATGCCACTGTTCCAACCAATTACTTTCTATTTTAGACTCATCCATATGCACACGGCATACATTTCATACACACTCAGTCACACACTGTTTATAATCTGACATAAGAGGAAGCTGATTACATTTTTTAAATAAATATATGTTCATGGCTATTAAAATCATTCTGGAAAAGAATTGCTGAGAAATTGGTCAGTTGTCTCTATGTATTCTATGCCATAACTATGCATTCATGCCATAAGTGTATCTTCCATAGATGTCTACAGCTCATTTTTTCATCATTTAAAACATACTTTTATATTATTTGTGATTTTAATAAGCCCTGACATTTGAGGGCAGAATGTTTCCTCGGTGTATCCAATGTTGTGGGAATTTTGGTGTACCCTTCTCTTAACTGAAACCAATGAGATCCATTTGATTCCCTGCAAACCCTCTGTGAACCATTCGGAATTTCACATGGGGTTAATCAGGGGCGGCAAGTTTAGACAGAATCCTGTAATTAAAAAAAATGATGCTTCAACAAAGTGTTAGTGTAAGGGTTTGCACATTTATACAACCAGCTTTTTTCAGTAACAGATTTGTTTTTCTATTGAATTCTACAGTTTGCAGGTCACATTAAAGGAGAAAAAGTTTAAATGATTCACTGTGGTTTAACATCATGAATACTGGTCTTTATGCTCTTTGTATCCACTGTATATATTCATATGCAGTTGATACAGTAAATCATATAGTGGTGGTGGTGGCCTAGCGGTTAAGGAAGCGGCCCAGTAATCAGAAGGTTGCCGAATCGAATCCAGATCCACAGTGACACTGAGCAAAGCACCGTCCCCACACACTGCTCCCTGGGCGTCCTAAATGCAGAGGGCACATTTCAGTTCACTTTCACTTTTCACTTTCATATATATATATGATACATTCTAGGTTTATCATAAATAAATGTAATTTGCAGACGAAGGCTGCTTGGTCAAAAATGGGTGCCTTGCTGAGGTCCGTATTGACCAGTGCGAGGTCAGGCGTCCTCTGATTTTGTCAGCAGCGCCACAACTCACCCATTTCCCGCTGAATCACCATGCTCTTCCTGCCTCCCTCACTCAAAGGACACCTTTGCAGAGGCGTGAGGGAAAAAATCCTCCTTTACCGCCAGCCAGCCTGCAATTAATCACTCGGCCTTCTCACTGACTCCACAGCTCTCAATAATTTGTAGTAAGAAAGCTTTAGGTATTATAGGTTGAAAATAAACAGTGCCATTCATAAATCACGGCTCAACCCTGTACCGCCTTTGTCTTGGGATGACAAAAAGAGGTGCTGAGGCTGGTGGGGGGGTTGGGAGCGTTGTCAGTATATATTCCCAGTCTCGGCCGGAGGAAAATAGGGTTGGAAGTATATATCTCACAATAAAACAGGCCCAACAAAAGGAGACAGAGAAGGTTAAGCTCACACAGACACAATGGGGTAGAATTAGAGATAAATTCTCCTCCTGGGGTACATCTTTATGGTCACCCTTCTTTCAGAAAAAGCACATGAAGGGTGCTCATTTAAGGCGATAATGGCTTGTGGTAGCGTAAATGTGCACATGTGTGGTCTCACCTCTTTATATAAATATATACACATACACACACATACACACAGTACAGGCCAAAAGTTTGGACACACCTTCTCATTCAATGTGTTTTCTTTATTTTCATGACCATTTACATTGGTAGATTCTCACTGAAGGCATCAAAACTGTGAATGAACACACGTGGAGTTATGTACTTAACAAAAAAAGGTTAAATAACACCTAATAAACTTGTTTTATATTCAAGTTTCTTCAAAATAGCCGCCCTTTGCTCTGATTACTGCTTTGCACACTCTTGGCATTCTGTCGATGAGCTTCAAGAGGTCGTCACCTGAAATGCTTTTCCAACAGTCTTGAAGGAGTTCCCAGAGGTGTTAGCACTTGTTGGCCCCTTTTCCTTCACTCTGCGGTCCAATTCACCCCAAACCATCTCGATTGGGTTCAGGTCCAGTGACTGTGGAGGCCAGGTCATCTGCTGCAACTCTCCTTCTTGGTCAAATAGCCCTTACACAGCCTGGAGGTGTGTTTGGGGTCATTGTCCTGTTGAAAATAAAAGTATCGTCCAACTAAATGCAAACCGGTTGGAATGGCATGTTGCTGCAGGATGCTGTGGTAGCCATGCTGGTTCAGTGTGACCTTCAATTTTGAAGAAATCCCCAACAGTGTCACCAGAAAAACACCCCCACACCAGCACACCTCCTCCTCCATGCTTTACAGTGGGAACCTTCTGATTGTTGCATCTCCTTAGCAGTGGATTCCTTGCAGCTATTTGACCATGAAGGCCGGATTCGCACAGTCTCCCCTTAACAGTTGTTCAAGAGATGGGTCTGCTGCTAGAACTCTGTGTGGCATTTATCTGGTCACTAATCTGAGCTGCTGATAACTTGCGATTTCTAAAGCTGGTGACCTGGATGAACTTGTCTTCGGAAGCAGAGGTTACCCTTGGTCTTCCTTTCTTGGGTTGGTCGTCATGTGTGCCAGTTTCGTTGCAATTTTCCAGACTGACTGACTTTAATTTCTTAACATAATGATGGCCACTCTTTTTCTTTAGTTAGCTGATTGGCTCTTGCCATAATTTGAATATTAACAGTTGTCCAATAGGGCTGTTGGCTATGTAGTAACCTGACCTCTGCACAACACAACTCATGGTCCCAACCCCATTGATAAAGCAAGGAATTCCACTAATTAACCCTGATAAGGCACAATTGTGAAGTGAAAACCATTTCAGGTGACGACCTCTTGAAGCTCATCGAGAGAATGCCAAGAGTGTACAAAGCAGTAATCAGAGCAAAAGGCGGCTATTTTGAAGAAACTAGAATATAAAACTTTTCAGTTATTTCACCTTTTTTGTTAAGTATGTAACTCCACATGTGTTCATTCATAGTTTTGATGCCTTCAGTGAGAATCTACCAATGTAAATGGTAATGAAAATAAAGAAATCACATTGAATGAGATGTGGTGTCCAAACTTTTGGCCTGTAATGTATATACATGCGCACACAAAATCTACAAATCTATTATAATGTTAAGGTTTAGCTTTAGCTAATTAACCTACATTGTCTTTGATCTGTTACTAGAGAATAGTCGTTTTTTAAAGTATGCTGTAGCATAATGGTGTCAGGATTGACTGCAGCTGGGCTCATCACCTGTGGCCAATCTTGACGGCGCATAAAAGCCAGACATTTCCTCCCCTTTGGAAGCGACGACATTTTCGTGGACGTTAGTGCACGGTTGTTTATTTGTGTATTTTCAGTTCCGGCAATCGCCACATGCCTGCGGGTTTGTTTTAGTTGATTCCCATTTATTTCCCATTCTTGGCCACCGTGCCATTGTTTATTTGTATTTATTTATTGTTTATTTTATAATAAAACCCCTTCCCAGCATGTCCTGCTTCTGCGCTTCCCTTCCCCGTCAGCAAGCGGGCGTGACAAATGGACTGATCCACTAGCGTGATTGGAAGTGAATAGACATTTAGTCAGCTCAAAAACCCTCTCAAAACCCGACCAGACAAAATTTACAGGTCTCAAAAATAGGGCATGTCTGGAAAAATCTGGAGATGTGCTCACCCTATAACTATTTGTGCATGGTTAACAAGTGAAAGATACCAATTTAAAATGCTTTAAGCTGGTTTGAGATGTTGATTTTCATAAGCTACTTGGTATGTTATTCGATGGTTGTCCATGTTTTATATTTACATTTAGAGCATTTATCAGACATTCTTATCCAGAGCGGCTTACAGTCTGTAGTTACAGGCACAGTCCCCCCTGGAGCAACTTAGGGTGAAGTGTCTTGCACACCCATAATTATATACCACTTAAACAAACATTACATAGATAGACAGACTTAGAATAGACTTTATTAGTCCTAGGCCTGGGAAATTCACTTGTTTCAATATCCTCCAAATATATTTAGTAATGTATAAGATATAAAAAAGATATAAGATATATATGTAGATGTAGATAGACACCATACAATAGTACTATGTTTAAGTAGTTAAATAATGAATACATATGGTGAGTACATATGGAATAGTATTTTACTTACATAAACTCCTCACATTCTAAACAACGCACATGCTGTGTTAGAAGTTTATGACTATAATATTAACTACATAAAAATATATTGTTCATAAGCATTGTTTTATCACTTGACAGAGAAATATCAGCGGGGTCGAGCGATAGACCGGGGCGAGGTCGACATCGGTGTCCAAGTTACACAGGTGATACCCCCTGGCCTTTTCTGGAGGTTCCACATCACAGTCCATCACCCCACATATGTCAAGTTCAACGTGTCCCTCACACGTGACGCCCTCCTGGGGATATATGGAAGACGAAACCTCCCCCCAACGCACACACAGGTAAGACTTTTTTTTGCTGGAGATCATCGTGTTAGCAGCATCTAGCGTTGCTCCCTGGTGACAACCGCATGAAACATTCCCCTACATAAAAATCTCATTTGCTTGCGACAGAACCCAATCTCTTGAGGGAGTTTTCCTCGTTCTCTAGATCTGTTTGAAGGTCTCTTCCCAGTAAGCCAAAAATACCACTATGTGCAGTGAATCAGATGGCTTTCTTCTTTTTTTTTTGGATATGATAAAAGCGACGACTATCATGGTTTACTAACGAGTTGTTTGTTAACCTCCTTTTCAATTAACATCCCCTGATGCAAAACCCCCAATCAGGAAGCGAGCTGCTCTGCATTAAAGACTGGGCCTGTCGAGTCGCATTACTTCACCACTTGCGACACAGCAGGCAATTTGTTTTCAAATAGTCAAATATGCACTGGCCATTTATTTCTCTCTAACAGTGGCAGCAAGATCTGAAAAAAGCGCCGTCCTGTCAGACGGCCTTGAAATGCATGTCTGATGGTGTGTGTGTGTGTGTCTGGGCGGTCTCTGACATTGACTAATCTGCGCCCAGAGGTATAAGCTTATGCAAGCAGACATATGCTGCTGTTGACCAGGTTGCACTGAACAAGCTGACCGCTGCTGGTCAGGCTGGCAGGTCATCGGGCCAGTCGCTCTGGGTTACCGTCTCCTGCGTACCAGCGTGCATTGACTCATCAGAGTCATCTGTAAGTCGCTCTGAAATAAGGGCGTCTGATAAATGCTGTAAATGACTCATATTTTTTATTACTTTAATTTAGCATGAAAACGACTTCTGTTATTCCAAACAGGGTTGCAGACATGGCAGGATTTTATCTTTTTGATGATAGTGTAACAGTCATCCTCATGTTGCAGGGACTGTTTGTCCTTGATGAAGGATAGATCCTCATACAACCTCACACAGAGGGCACTACTTTCGAACTGCCATTATGCTAATTACGCTTGTTCATTAGTGTAAGGTCAAAGGCATCCTTGGGATTTACATAAATAAATACAATATAAAATATGAAAGAAGCACACTCTTTAATGACACTTTGACGAGCACAGATAAGATAAGTAATCTAGACTGAAAAATGTCAGAAATTTATTAGCATCTTGTGGATATGCATTTGGTGTCACTGGAATTTGTGATTCATTGTTTCTTCCGGAAACTGCTGAAAAATTTTCGAATTCTGTGAGTTCAGTGTGTGTAACACACTGCATGTCACTGCCCCCTTATGCCTGAGCAGCGCGCCTGGCGCGCGTCGGTACGGTAGCGGTGTGAATCGCGGTGGAGGAACGTGGTCAGAATGAAGCAGGCACAGAGAACACGCTGTGATCTTGTGATTCTATATCCACTCATCAGCAAGAGAAGAGAGTCATTCCCACGTCAGGCCTTTCTAATCAGACAGGAAATAAGCCAAGTGGCCTGAGGCGAGGACGACCTGCCAGACTGGGCCATCATTGTCTGCTTATCTCATAACTCAATCCGTGACCTTAGCAGCCTTTCCGGCACTCCCCTTTCTCTGCGCCATCAATGCGCGGGATGCCACCGGGTGTGAATGAGCCCAGCTAGATCCCCATCTAAATAAATTGGGGCCCAAAAGCAAGACTCAAGTTTTCCCTTTGTGTCAGCTTACCCAGCGGACAGTGACTTTTGGTGAAAGTCGCAGAAGCAGTAAAGGGTGTTGCTTCCTAATAATTATTCTGTTTAACCTCAAATAAGACCAATGGAAAGACTGATATAATGATAAACACATTCACTACTTATTTAGGGCTTTCTATCACACCTCGTTACACCCCTACTACTATAATTTCATCAAGATAAAGCCAACTTTTTAGTGCATACATCAACACATATTATTTTTCTCCTGGCTAAAATATAACACACCTGTCATACTGTTCATATGTAACTTCATATTTCTATTTAGAATAATGTCACATTTCCCTCTTACACATAATGTCACATTTCCCTCTTTCCTTAGTTTAATGTGGTTGCTCTGTCTGGCACCCAACAATGCAAAATGTGACAATGAAAACGTACAGTAGTGAGTGAGGAGAAATGTGACGATATGAAATATGCAAACTTTCTTCCTGCATTGTTTGTGACAATCTTACAGACCCTTCATATCTAAATTAATTTTATTGAGTTGGTCAAAAATGAAGAACACCATTTTTATGTACCTATGGCAGTGTACAGAGAATAGAAAATTCACACTTCTAAAGTGTGAAAACAGTGTTTAAATAAAAAAAGTGTAACAATGTTTGTTAAAACATGTTTTCTGTACATTAAATGTATCCCCGTTGTTTCATATTCACTAAAACCTTTTAAAAGATATTTTAAAAGAATTTTAATTTGTGCATAATACTTAATTTGTTCATTAAAACAGACATCACTGCTCTCATATCTGTGGTCAAAGCATGAATATAAACTGTAAATTGTGCCATTTTATGTTTTTGTCTGGATTTTTGTATAAAAGTTGTAGTTGTAGACATGGTTTTAGAGCAGAAATATGAAATGCTTAGGTAAGCTCGGTGTTATCCTCGTTTGTTCCCAGTTTGACTTTGTGAAGCTGTTGGATGGGAAGCAGCTGATTAAGGTGGAGGGTAAGGGGTCCAGCTCCGTCCCCAGGAACCTCCAACTCAGCAGCCTGCAGGAGACCGGCTTCATCGAGTACATGGACCCAGGAACCTGGCATCTGGCCCTGTACAATGACGGCAAGAAGACGGAGCAAGTTCTGATCCTCAGCTCCTCTGTTGGTGAGGCAGTCAGGGAATTTTTACTAACCCAAGAGCCAGCACTTTACAATCTCTTTTATTACGTTTTGTAATCGATGTGGAAATAAAAGGACCTCTCAGCCAATCATAAGTCATGATTTAAGTGAGATGAAATGTGTCGAAATGGCTCATAGTTTTCAGGTAAGCATACATGAAACATTACTTGTACCCATGTTCATCCCTCCCACATAGAACCATTGTGCTTTGCACATTTTCCCTTAGTTTAATGTGGTCGCTCTGTCTGGCACTCAACAATGCAAAAAGTGACAATGTCACTTTTTGAAATGGTACAGTAGTGAGTGAGGTGAAATGTGACAATATGAAATATGCAGACTTTCTTCTTGCATTTTTTGTGACTGGGATGTTTCATTAAAGACAGAGACAAGGGAAAGAGCAGATTTTCTCTTACAAAGCATTTATGCTTTTTGGAACAACTTATTCTCTATGAATTCTGCTCCTGTATTTCTAAATTATACATATCTCTCTGTTCTCTGTTCATGTAAAAAAAAAGACTAAAATGTCCCCCTGTGAGATCTAATAGACTTGTCCTTGTAGATGCATTAGATCTCATAGATCTGTCCTTGTGTAGCTGGCACTATTTTTAGAGCATTAGTGTTATATGCAAGAGGCATGCAAACCATAAACCGAAACGCATGTCTCTATCTGTCTGTATACAGACATATTTTAAGGGTTAAAATCACCCAAATAGTTTTTATTTCAGAAATAATATCTAGAGGTCTGTAAGGGGAACCGAAATTGGGGTCTCACACCTTTGGAAACATTTAGAGAACAGTAGAATAACAGAGCTGTGGAGACATTTAGACTCTTTCTTCTGTTTTCTTTTAAATAACAAAATGAGAAATGTGTAGAATGTGACACCTTATATACTTTCAGAACAAAGTGACTTTCTGGGACAAATGTTTTGGGTTTAATCTGTGTTAGTTCTGCATTGTGGACAGTTTTACTAACATTTGGTAGAGGTGCAAATTGCTGCAATTTTCAAAATGTCATATGATTATTAAAACATTCACCAGAGTCTGAGAGGCTTTTACATATTTCTTTAAAAAATTAACAGTTTTGGATGGATGAAATCCCTTTAATCGATGGGCTATTGCATCTACATTTTTATAATCATGTCCTCTCAGTCTGCTATATTGAACAATCTATGCTCCACTGCCTATCAAATTAGCATATCAGTGAAATCATTCGCATTCACTTTTCTATCTCACTCTCTCTGTAACCTAAAACTGTCCAAAAGAATAATACAAACTCCAGACCACATGCAGAGCCATGAGGGGCTTTATTGTGTACCTGTTGGCATTAGTCACTGTAGCAGATGGAGATATTTTAACACTGTCCTTTTCCTGTCTAATTTCACCGCACTCCACTGTCTGAGAGATGCACCATGCAGGGATACTGAGCCACAACGTACGTTCTGTGTTGTGGAGCTCTGAAATGTTCTAAAAGTCTGAAAAGAATGTCTGTAAAGTAGCTGGCAGTATAGTGTGAGCGTGTGTTTTTGCAGACACCATGGACGGCTGCTCAGACAACTGCAATGGCAACGGGGAGTGTGTGGCCGGCCACTGCCACTGTTTCCCAGGGTTTCTGGGACCCAGCTGTGAGAAAGGTGAGCAGAGCAGCAGCTGTTCCACAGGACAACTGAGAAAGTGCCCCTTCCTTCAACTCCTTCATCTGCCACACTCATCACTTCACATCATGTAAACCCACGCCTAGTTCCTCGTTCCACGCATAGTTTGATCCGCTGTAATAGAATTGAAATCATGGATCCGTGTCAAGTCACCAAAGTGCAATGACTATCACAGTGTGCAGTCGGTCTCTACTGAGAAATGAGAGAACAATAGTCCCCTTAAGGCAGGACATAAATTATATTTCAGTAAGTCTTGTTGGGTATATCGCAAAGATGTACAATTTAGCAGTCTACATTTTAAAGCACTTTATAAATTATTTTTACATAGAAAATATTTGTATATTTATCATGGGTTATGGGCTACTTTTATGTTTTTTAGAAACTACATTTTGCTATAAAAGATGGGGAGTGTAATTAATTACGTTCAATGCCATTCACTAACTCAGAATGCTTGAATGCTGAAATTCTAACTGCATGTTTTTTTCTGGTTGTGGGCGTGGTCGATCATGTTTGTGAGATCATGTTTGTGATGTCCAGTGACCTCCTTCTGATCAAGTTGTATTACAATGGAGAACCTTGCACTAGACTTGAGCATGTGACATATTAATAGGAGTGGGATTAAATCGAGTGTGTGAGAGCTGTCAATCATCGACCATAAAGGCAAAGTTCTGTCGGTCTGGGTGACAAATAATTACACATCAGTAAAACAAGAAACCTTTATTTTTTCTTTTTTTATATGCTTATCCCACTATTATTTTAGCACTATGAAATGTATTTTTCACTGAAGGTATCCTTACTTTTGCTTAAGTAAAAAGCAAAAGTACATACAGCCAAAAATACAACTGTCGCATGTCTCGGTATCAGCAAAGCTCTGCATCAAAACTCATGTCACACTGCTGCTCTGAAATGACAGCAGTGACCCAGCACTTCCTCAACTCCGCCTCATGAAACAGGCATAGCATGCAATCGAGCTCGAACCACTTCCTCCACCTCTGCACCAGTTAAGTGATTCATAATGCAGCTCCACACAGCCGGGGCTTAAAATCCCATGTACCCACTGCGGGGACAGGCCTGCTGCTCTCATCCTTCAAAATGCATCTCCTCCATGCAGCAATCAGTTCCAACCTTCTGTTTTTCTGCTAACGGCTTGTTAACTACATCCAGGAAGATCGGGCGCATGGACTGGCCTAAATAATGTAACAGTCGAGCAGCAATTCCTCTGCAAGGCAAGATCTGGGGCTGTGGGGAAGATTATGGCAGGGCTAAGGTCTTCGTTCTCCACTATTAGGAGTCTCTTCAGAGGGAGATTAAACATCGAGAAGGTTTTTTTTATATCAAATCAGTTCCTCAGCACTTCCCCAGCCCCTCAACTCCGATCCTCCGGAGGATCAGGGCTTCTGCACAGCCATTTTCTCCATGCATTTCCCAGTGGCAGCCTTAGTGTTGACTTTTCAAAAGGCTGGCAGTAGGCAGCCGGGTCATTATTTGGCTAAAGTGTGTGTGGCCACAGACATCTGGAGTGTGCAGTTGAGCGTTAAGATGAAATAAACGTCTGTGTTCCCCAGGAATTATTCCTTCTGGTCTTTCTCTCAACTTTGAAACCATCTAGTCCCCATCGTTCGACATGTCTCCCCCCTAGCCCGGGCTGTAATCGTGGAGGCCAATAAATCAGCCCCGGCTTTAGCCGTGACTTATTCGCCACTCCTCATAACCTATTACTCCTGCCTGATTGTCGCATCTTTCCGGGCATCTCCGAAGGATCCGAGACCGACTGAGTTATTGTAGCAGATGCAATGTGCCTGATTCTGCTGTTGCCATGGCTCTCGGCCAGGGATGTTTTAGGAGACTAATACTGCGGGATGTGATGACAGCGCTCACTCCTTGACCCCACAAACCCTGAGTGGCCTCGAAGGGGTTGCTCCGCCGTGAAGGGGAGCAGCGACCTTTGCAAGGCAATGGCAAGATTCCTCTATCGCTTTTTTTCCTCTCAATTAAACTAATCCCGAAACAGAGGAAGAGATGATATAAAATATTGACTCCTGCCCAGGAAAGCACACGCGCCGAGGATTGAAAGGCTGGTGTCACGTTCTCCGGTACACGCGTTGCTTCGTCTGATGCTTGCAGCAGCGGCTGTTTGTTTGTTCGCTTTGTTTGCCGTACGCCTCCACCACCGCCGCTTGTCTTGTTGTTTCACCGCGTCGCAGTAACGTCGGCGGAGCCGCTGCATGCAGGGCCCAGATCAGGCGGGGCTCTCCGGAAAATTAAAGGAGTGTATCGATTTACATGATTCCACGGTAGGGATTTTCTGCCACTTGAAGTGGGAGAGAGAAAAGAGAGAGAGAGAGAGAATGGCAGGAGGGGTGAGCAAGGGAATGTGACAAACTGAGTGCCGAGCAGGGGGAGAGAGAAAAACGGTGGGCGTCATTATTACCGGCGGGCTATTGATTAAATTCATCACCTCAGACTGGCAGGCAGGATCGTGGAGAATGCAGGAAATGATGTCTTCACTTTCCGCCTGGCGACTCGTCTCTGTCTGTACACCCTCTACCGGGAGCTCTAAGCCGCACAGCAGCAGGAGGTACTTTCTGAAACCCCCGTACAAAGCCGCGGAGGAACCTGCTGGGCTAAAGAAAAGACTTGCGCCTCCTCAAGAACACAAAATACACAGATGTTCAAATTCACCTTGACTGGGCAGCCGCATGTTACAGAAATGGGTTATGGGATGATGAGATTTAGTACAGTGGCTCTGAATGAAGCAGCTGTGGTCAGCACAGCATGACTAAGCCTTCGGGTGGCTACGGTGGAGCAGACCACCCTCCCCACAAAAAAAAATTAATTCTGTCAGGAGCAGTGTGAGGTTAATAAGATGTGTGTAAATGGGAAAAGGGGTCCAGAACAGCACAACGCACTTATTAATTTTTGCCTCTTCATCTGAACCACAATTGTTAGCTAACTGCATGACTACACATGGGATACCCAAGTGATATAAGTGTGTGTTGGACTAATTAAGGGAATAAATGAACATTGAAACTCATTTATGAATTGGGTATACTTGTCCTCTATGAGAAAGTGGTCACAGTACAAAGTGAGTGTGAGTGATTGCCATTATGTTGTGATGAGATATTCCCATCCTGATAAGACACTGAAGATAAAATATGACCAGTAGATATGACCAGTTGCCTCTTTTTAACTTCATGACTGCTTTGTTCACTACTGTCATCATCAAAACATTAATAATAAGAAAGTGTTCAGTATAAACCTTCAGGACTGTTGGAAACCATCCCCGTTATCTAACATAAGGTGGTGGAGAGAATCCAAGAGTGAGAACTGCTGCCATCACAGTAAAATTGATTATTAGGTAGCGTCATGTCTTATTTTATTCCCATGTCTTCAGTTTAGTTGGAAATCCAAGCTTTTGACTGGTAGTGGTAGTGTTCTAAATATGTATTTGTATATGCACTGTCTATGTCTATATCTAGTGTCATATTGTTTAAATTAGAAACAATAAGAACCAAGAACCGAACCCTGGGGTACACCACTATAAAGAATGTGACATTGTGCTTTCTGTCTGTGAATCAGTGTTACATCTGTTCTGCTACTGTTCCTGGTATACCATGGTTTCAGCATGAAGGAGTCATTCGTGTGGGACTTACATTGACCCATGTTAAGATGTGGCAGTATTGGGCAGCATGAGAAGAATCTCAGCAACTTTGATGAGGGTGCCCATAAGGCATGGAGTTGGCAACATTGACATAGCTGTATCTCACCCGTCTTTCTTGGACTTCATATTTAGTAAAAAAGTATGCTAGTTGACAAGACGTATGTATTTCTGCTTTCTCAGGTGTTCTTAGTTCTCTTCCCTGGGGCTACTCATTCCTGCACATTGGCCTGGGGATACATAGGGCTGCTCAGGGGTATAGTGTTAGAAGAATTTTATATAGATATATAACTATTTTGAACTGGTTGATTAGTGTCACTTCAATACCTGCCTACTTTGTGTCCTGTCGCAGATACGTGTCCAGTGCTGTGCAGTGGGAATGGCGAGTACCAGAAGGGTCGCTGTACTTGTCACTCTGGATGGAAAGGTCCAGAATGCAGCATTCAGGAGGACCAGTGCATTGATCCCACCTGTTCCAACCATGGAGAGTGCGTGCGTGGCATATGCATATGCCTGCCCACCTACAAGGGCAACAACTGTGAACAAGGTACAATAAATAAATAAATAAATATGTCTTCTGACTACAAAAGCACACATCAGTTAACACCTCTGATATGAAAATCACCAGCAGAGCTCTTTTTTTTAAGTTATTCCTCTCTCTTGATCTTCCAAAATGTTGTCCCATGCTTGCACAACAGAGGGCCACATCAGAGAAAGTGCCAGGGGTTATTTTTCTTCCTGTTTCCCTTCAAATCTCTCTACACTCTTGGGCTCAAATGCAAAAATCAATGGACTCAGGAGTCGAAAGAGGGCGGCGTCCGGCTGGATAATAGCTGGTTCGCCTGGACTCTTAGAAAAGGGAATAACCTTGAGCTGATGAGGCCAGTTCTGGGATAAAAGTCGTGAGCGTCAGAGTAATTAGAGAGGCTAAATGGAATGGATTCATCGGGTCATGAATACACTAAACCTGCTCCGACAGAGAGATGTTCGTTTTAAACTTGTTCCCTGTTCTGGACCGTTTCTTCTGTTTAAGCTGAAAGATAATCAAGGTTGTAAGCAGTAAATAGGGTGAAGCTTGACTCCAACAAACTCACACTAGTCTACATTAGTTCTGGCTCTCCTGATTAGCCCGCTAAAGAAAACAGCAGATAACAGGATTGCCATTCGATTACAAAATTACAAAAAATTTGCCAGATGCATTGCTTATGTACTGTAATTGTGAAACCAGCTGCACTTTATGAATATTTTTTGAGATTTATCAAGTGACATTTCTGGGATAAAGCAGACCTCCTTATTCAGCTAAGTGTCTTTAAGCCTGGGCTCTTGAGGTAATTTGGTTTATTTTTGTGTGTGTTATCTCATTAGGCTATTAACATAATTTCTTTGCAGTTGTGGTCAATGTTGTAATTTTGTTTTATGATAAGACATTCGCCTATGAACCAGACTGCCACAAATCCACATGTTCAAATCCCACTTACTACCATTGTGTCCCTAAGCAAGACACTTAACCCTAAGTGTGTCCAGGCGGACTGTCACTGTAACTACTGACTGTAAGTCGCTCTGGATAAGGAAGTGAGAAATGGCATAAATATAAATGTAAATTGATGAACTGCAAAAAGGTGTGAACACTGTGTGAAGCTAAAAACAGCTGTTATATATATATTATAAATCATGAAGGTTACACACACACGTGTGTATGACCATGAACATTGTCTTTTTTGTTTTCTCTGTTCAGTGGACTGCATGGACCCACAGTGCTCAGGCCATGGTGTGTGCGTTCGGGGCGAGTGTCTCTGCTCACCTGGGTGGGGGGGCGCTGGCTGTGAAAGCCCCCTCCCTGCCTGTCAGGAGCAGTGCTCCGGACATGGGACCTACCTGCCCGATGCCGGATCCTGCACCTGCGAGCCTAACTGGACTGGATCGGACTGTTACATAGGTAGGGTGTGTGTTGGTGTGTGTTTGTGTACCTCCTTGATACTGATTCCTGCACCTGCGACCTCATTTGTCCAAGTCTAACTGTCTGTGTGTGTGCTCGTGTGTGTGTGTGTGTTTGAATTGCTTGGCTAAGGATGCTGCTCTGTGCTTTGTGTGTAGATGAGTGTGTGTGTGTGCTTTAGCCTGTGTGTGTGAGAGCCACTGAAGACACTGTTTTCTGCAGAAGTGTTAATGGCGCTTCAGATGGAGCTACCTGCTGCTCCGAGCTGCGATTTCCCTCACACGCTGAGTGAAAATGAGAGTGCCCCTCACCGCACCCCTGCACCAGCCGCTTCCATGGCACCACTCCCACAATCCTCTGCTTCCCCAGGCCGTCTTGGTGCAATCTTTATTGCCACCAGAACACAGTGCATTTCTTTAACTCTTTACGCGTTTTTTCACCTTTGGAGTCTGAGTTCACTCTCTGTTTTGGTTCATTTCGGATGCAGAAGAGGCTTTGATGAATAAAAACAGCGGTGGGCGCCACTGGGTCTGTGCTTGTTGCATAATAAGATGCATTATTTGCTAAAATCAAATAGATTTTTCTTTCCTTTCATTTATTTCTGTTATATAGGCCGATTCTTTAGTTCTAGTCAGAATATATGTGTATGTTAATATCTAGAATATTTTACTATATCATTATATTTTATCGTTTCTAATTAACTATGGTATTGACACATACATAAATGGCAGCAGTGCTATTTTTGATGCCTTGTGAATCAGCTGGCATCGTTTTAAAAAGAATCTTTAGAAGAGTTCTGTCATCCTTTATTAATTCCTGTTTTTTTAGTGCCCTGATGTTCTAGTTGCCGTCAGGGTTCATTTTCATTTTAGTTTGTTCTGAGCACTTTGTGGCTCCGTCCCAGTGTTCTGATTCCTCTACACCAATTAGATATCTTGGAGAGTGGTATAGAAAAGAAGAGTTATTCTAAAAAAATGTCTTTGCTCACTGGTATGCAGGGACAGGCAACGTTATAAAATCTGACTGGTCTGGGATCCGATATCAGTTCTGAAACATGCAAGTGCAGGATCTGCTTCTTGACGGCTGAACAGAGAAGTCACCAGATTTGTCTCTAAAGCTTCCCTTTAGATTTGATTGACAATAATTGAGGTAATTTATTTGGCTTGCCTTTTTTCCTTCTTTGAGACGTTTCTCTGCCAGCTGTGGTTCTGGAGCTCAGACTCCAAACTCCAACTACGATGAGAGAGTGAGGACTTCTCTTGACCTACGGTCATCATTAAGGAGTAGCTGCCAAAACCATGAAGCTCCTCATGCTGCTCCTGTCTGTTTCACGTTCAGGTTCATTGGAGTTCAAAAGAAGGGCTTCATAATTTAGCCTGTCTTAAATAGCTTGTTTTTTCAAGTCCTGATGCCCTGGCACTGATTGGTGTGTATGTGTGTGTGTGTGTGTTTGTTTTTTTGTTTTTTTTTTGTTTAGTGCACATATTTTATATCCATAACTCCTCCCTCCAAACTCCCTTTTAAAAGCAGTGATGTGGACAGCTTTTACTGTCAGCTTTTTTTTGGTGTTTCTCTCCCCATATAGAGTAGACTATTAATTACTTTATCATATTCACATGAAGAGATGTGTGTGGAGAAGAAAAAAGTAAAAAAAAAATCCCAGTCTTGTTCAGGCTGGGATATGGTAATGAAATTCTAATATGCTAGCGGAAGGATGGCTCTCCTATTTTAATACCTTTTTTATAAGCAATGTATATTTAAATTGAAATAACTTTTTACGACTCGTGGATAAGTGAGCTCTGAGTGCCTCCAGCACTTTCCCCAGCTGGCTGATAGATGGCCTTACTCCCACTGTGCAAAGAGTTCATGTATTAATCCCCCCCCCCAAAAAAAAAAGAAATATCATCCCTCTTAAAATGTTTTTGTGATGTAAGACAAAGAGTTCCACAATGAATTATTAATACATTTCCCACCTTCAGTGTGACCTATAGCCTGTACATTCAATTTAGAAACAAAAATTAATATATGTTTTTTTTCTAAAAAAAAAAAAAAAAAAATTCTACTGGTTGTTCAAGTGAGCACATATTATTCAGTTGCTTGGTACAGACTTTTTTATCCACTGTATCCACTGTACTAAGTAAATATTTAAAGCTACACTTCCACAGGGTTAGATCATGAATATGATGCCTACTGTGGTACGTTTTTTTTTTTTTTCTTTACCTAATAGACAATTGTTTGGTCAAAGACTGTCCCACTCCAATTTAGCAGAAATACGTCCATTCAATATGTGCACATATGTGTCCGATTATTCTGTAATGCAGACATCTGATATTTTTGATGTACAGCAGACCTTTAAAAAGATAGCTCACCCTCTGCTATCCAATTTCTGTCCAAGCTGCAAATGTTACTCTGTGACGTTATGACTGTAAAAAGTCAAAGGCTTTGTGCTAACCTTTTTCCTGTGACCCCATGTCACTTAAATTCAATATTAATGTACCATGATGGGTTTTAATGTTCCTTGTATTGATTATTATGAGTAATAAATGAAATAATTGCCTGTTGGTGTTTTTAATTGAGGTGCTTTTAATGAAGGCAGTAACACCCTTTGACTGTGAAACCTGAAGTGATAAAGTGTTCACTTGGCATATTGTCAGATTTATATCTTACGTCACCAATGTCATATTCTCCCTTGTTTTCACATTTGATCTGTGAATAAGCTGTCATCTTTCCTCTTCTTCTGTACTTCTCTCTCCTGTCACCCCCCTCTCTCTTGGTTTGACATGTAGAGGTGTGCCCGGTTGATTGTGGACCCCATGGTGTGTGTTCTGGGGGTCAGTGCCAGTGTGAGGAGGGCTGGGAGGGACACGCGTGTGACCAGAAGGCTTGTCACATCCGCTGTGAGGAACACGGACAGTGCAAAGATGGCAAATGCGTGTGTCACCCGGGCTGGGAGGGCGACCACTGCAGCATCGGTGAGTGACCGCGCCCATGATGACATCTTATTTAAGGAGGGATATTTTCTTGTCAGTCCTGTTCTGCTATGGACTGCTGCCGAGATGTGCTGAAGTGTAATATCTTAACATGAAATATGGGTTCTCTTGAATGGCATGCAATTTTATCTATTATTTATTTATTTTCATTTTTCCCTGTTAAGAACAATCTCCAGCTTGTTCCACCCCTGGAAGAGCTATTAAGCTTCGATATTTGCTAAAAGCAAAGCCAAGAACTCATTTCATCCTCTCTGCATTTTAACAAGGGAATTAAAGGCACCACTGGTTCCATAGACACATCAAACTAATTGCATCCCTTCCCTCAAATTCCAACTGTCATTATCTGCAATGATGTGTATATATACAGTGCAGCTCTTGTGTTTGGCCTGGAATCATCCTTGGGTTCCGCATTCATGTGGCTGTTACTTTGATATGAACCACATGCCTTAACATTATTACTGATCATGAGAGCGGTATTGTTGGATAACATCTCCCAGCCCATGCAGGACACTCTTGACGGCCTGAATTAGGTGTGCATCACCTCGCAACCTTAAAGGATCTGCTTCTGATGGTTTGGTATACCTTCAGAGTCCATACCTCAAATGGTCAGGGCTGTTTTTGCTGCAAAAGTGTGACCTGCTCAGCACTGGGCAGGTGGTCATATGTCTTGCTGCCCTTTCTAGATGTCAACATTGTCTTTTTTTCATTTTAGCTCACGACTTTGATGACGTTGTGAAAGGTACGTTTTGGCACTTTACCATTCTGCTTTTTTATTTAAGGATCCTTTTTGATACATGACTCTTGCATGGCAAAAAGTTTTCAAAACCAGTCCCTGCCAATCACCAGGGTTGTTAAGTCCATTTTGAGCTGACTGTCATCAACTGGCTTTTTTACTTGCATAATGTCCCGCTACATGCTTTTCAGTCAAACGTCTGACTGCCGGCATGATGGTAGTGAAATTTTAATGGGCTTATGTCTGACGCCTCCTCCCCATATTTCGAGCCTCTTCAGGCCTCAGTATTTCAGGCTGCCTCTCTTTCTTCCATGCCCCGAGAGGGTAAAAAACAAGATGTTGTGCTTTAGGAGCAGCCATCAATAACTTTGGTATTAGGGATATTTTTTCCCCTCCCGGTTATATGTTTAAAAGAGATTTATGTAGAGGCATGGGTGAGAGTTCTTAAGATGTAACAGGGAGGCTGGCGCTTATATGATTATTTTTTTTTTCTCTGTCTCTCGCTCTTTTGGTCTGCCATGGCACAGATGGCTGCCCCGGCCTGTGTAACGGGAACGGGAGGTGCACGCTGGAGCAGAGTGGATGGCATTGCGTCTGCCAGGCTGGGTGGAGCGGCACGGGCTGCAGCATTGTCACGGAGAGCGAGTGTGATGACGGTGCAGACAACGATGGAGGTACAAGCCCCACCTCCCCGCCTTTCTCTGATGCATGCCAGAAAACCAGCGACTCTCCGTGTCCTCCTTCCTGCGCCACATTCACTCTCTGTGAAAAGTGGTCCAAATTTCCTCCGGCTCCCGCAACGCCGTCCCGACTAGAGAGTGCATTTTAATCTTCAAAATGTAGGTTAATGCGTTTGATGTTCCTGAGCCCAGCAGAGATAAAGAGAACTGCAGTATTTTAAATGTTACATAATAAACAAGAAAACACGCTCAACAGTGATGGAGAACAGGAAGAGATGCACACATGGACACAGTGAATGTTTTCCAAATACCGCTTGGCAATATTTCATTATCTACTGTATACCGTATAGCTATTTCTTAGTATAGATTTATGTAATGGTTGCATTTTTCATTAAACCAGAGTCAGGTCCAGTCCAGCATTTTGATTTTGGTGAGAGGAGTCATAGGAGTGAAAGCATCAGATGATGATATCTCTTCGGTGCATAGTGTTGCTGTCACAAGCTGCTTCCTCCGTGGTGCTGAATGATTCGATTCATGGAGGACCAAGCTAAATGCAGGGATCTGAAGCCCTCCACCTTGTCTGTATTGTTGCATATCTGAGGTGTTTTATATCAGAGTTGTGCTCCTCAACACAAGGCTACTTTCTAATGCTGAACGCACAATCTCACATCAGCAAGCGGGACCAGTAACATGTTGGTCAACCACTCACGTCACATCATATTAATACGGATTTCAATAAAAAGCATGCAGCAGAACGCAAACAAAATAGACACACAGACACACACATCTATGAATGGAGCAAAGGTGGGGAAGTGGCCTTTGCTGACTCCGTTTTTTGGGAGCACAGGACCTTTAATTGGACTGCTGAGAGCTGGACCTGCTTTTGAACTCCCACTCAAGCCATAAAACTCCCCCATAAACTGCGGCACCGCGATCCTTTTTACTCGCTCCCTCCTTCCCACAGGACCCTTTTTATATGGAAAAGTAGAGGTGTTAATGTGATGGTAATCATTCCCCTTGTCATCTGGATCATCTTCTCGCATGCCTTTTAGACAGTTTTGTTAAATATGTTCTCATCCACTGGCTCAGCACTGCGCTTAAACATTAGCAAAGACCCGTCCACGCAACCTAAATGAAAGTGCATAATCATCGTCGTTATCGGCCAAATGTGTCCTCCTTTTCATGTTGTTCTCCCTTCATGATACTGTATTTTCATATCTGCTTTTATGTTAATGTGTCTGGACCATAAACAGGGTTTTATTTTATCATGTTTGTGGCTCTTTAAAGATAGTGGCTTTGATTCCCAGCCCTATCGGGAAGACAGAGCCATATTCAATTACTTGACTGCAGAAAAGCGAAGTTCTGACCAAGTGCTCATTAGAAATGCCGTCTCCACTCTGACAGGGCGATCATTAGGGGGAGCAGATTAAACTCCAAGGTCTGTGCGCAGCCGGTGCGGCGAGGTGACGGCACAACAAAGCCGACAGCCGATTCCAGTGCGGTTTCCTCACGGCCATATTTCCTCATGGCGAATGAAAGAGGGGGCATCTGGGATGTTTGCCTGGTCAATAAGAAATCAATGCTCTGCCATGACTCTCGGTCTCGTGGCTGAGGGTGTCCAATGGCATCTTCATCTGTCAGCGGTGATCTTATTGCTATTGGTCTTACAGTAACAAGATCCATGTATTAAGCACACAAGAGACTTTGGTCCAGATTAAAAAGGGAGGGAAGTTGCAATAGAGGGGGATTTATTCCCATGTATAGAGAATGAAACCCTCCTCGTCAGACATACTGTATGCTTGCAGAAGGCCTTTTTAAGGCGTGTCACTTATGCCAATACGACCCATGTTAGCATTTCCCTGGATTCCTTCCTCATAGTATATCTCTCTGTAGGGAAATTCTAGTCAGTCTGTTGATGTCACTCGGTTTTATGTGTTTCTAACCCCTGTGCCTTGGGTGGTTATTACTCGGCCAACCATACCTTTTTTTAATAGAATGAATGATTTGATTGATTTATTCCTTTGTTGATTGCTTGACTTTCCATATATGAGCAATCATTCTCAAAATGCCAGTTCAATTACCTCCTTTGGCAAACAGAGACTCACATTTATCACAAAAGAAGATCCATTCTGCCTTTTATGCTCCTGTGATGCTGTTCAAGGAAGGGTAGGTATTGAGCTTTGCGAAATGCACCTCCCTAGTAAATTGAGTCTGCACAGCAAGACGTTATCTGCAAATTCATGTCAAAATGCCATTTGCTTTTGTTTGGAAAAGATGACACACGAACGCGTGCAGTATTGCAAATTGTTTTGCACGTTGTATTTCTCAGCGGCATGTCAGGTGCTGAGTTGGCACAACGCCGCAGCATGAACTGTCTGCAGAATTACACTATTAACAGAGTGGATCTTTGCTTTTTGTATGCTGTGTGCCAGTAATACACCAATAAGCCACAAAATTGAAACCCTTGATGAACTGTTTGCTACAGAGGAAGTGAAGAGTCAGTGTTTAAAGGTGATGTGACAAGAGAGCCTGATTGCTAGAATACTGTATCATATATCATATTTTTTTTTTTTTTTTTTTTTTTTTTTTGGTGAAGTGGTCAGTACCTACAAAAAACAGTCCAAGTAGAGACAAATGTTATCCAGGGACAGGGTGCCTGTGGCTCATAGATGAGGAATGAAGTCTGGTCCACCCGGTTTGATCCTACAGTACAGCTGCTGCACCACAGCCTGCTGAAAACGAATGCTGAGCATGATAGAAAGG
The DNA here is from genome assembly GCF_900700375.1 of Denticeps clupeoides. NCBI lineage: Eukaryota > Metazoa > Chordata > Actinopteri > Clupeiformes > Denticipitidae > Denticeps > Denticeps clupeoides. Next base: position 9,404,199 of record NC_041724.1, read on the forward strand.
CCTCAGAACACACAGTGCACCACAGATTACTGTGTATGGGTCTGTGGATTCATCAGATGTCCAATGCTGACTGTTTGCTTTGGAGTCCTAACATCATTTGCACAGTAGGCGGTATGTGCCTGCACCTGATCTGAACATTAACATTAATATACTGCTAGGCAACCATTTCTTGTTAATAAGCTACATAAATACAGAAGCATATACAATATTACATCAATTCATTTTTATTACTATTATTATGGTATATAGTCAACCATTTTATAAAAGGTTGAATATAAAAAAATGCAATAAACAATGCAGGGCTGTGAGTTGTGCTGATTTTATCACAGTTAAAGTGGCTTGACAGGAAGCTTTATCCTTGACAAAATCTCACGGCCTCTTGTGGGTTACTGCTTTATTAAACGGCTTCTTTTATTGGTCTTAAAATGGCATAATAAATGAACAGCAACCTAAGAAAACTAACAAATTATGCACAGCAGCACGACCTAAATCATCTCTCCTCTGAGGCTCAAGCCAGTGACATGTTTGTCTTGGCATTGCTTTGCCGTTTACTGGTTCCAATGGCTAATCTGAATCCTCTGTTTCTCAAGCATATTTTCTTCTATCATAGAGCGAAATTGTACAAATTCAGTTCATCTGCTGTGAACATTATTAAGCTTACCATGTCTACCAAAAATGTACAAGCTTTTCTGACACTTTGATGCTTGAAAAAGAAATGATAAATGCGGTTGCTTTTTACTGTGTTTTAGTGTCTCTGGTAAGGTTCTGTAAACGTTGTGGAGTTTCAAAGCTTGAGTTCAAAATTTTTTTATTATTTTTTTTTATGTAGTCAAAGCACTTAGGATCTACATATTTAAACAGGTACAAAGACAAAAGGACTGCTTGCTAGTTACTTGTATCATGAATAGGAGGAATTAGCTACTCACTCATTCATTATGGTTTGGGTGTTATTATTTCTGTTGATGATGTTGATTAAAACCATCTCCTGTCAATATGTCACGTTGAAAGTACAGCCTACAATCATTCAAAACTCACAATAAGAATTGGGTTCCTAAACATTAATTTTTAACAAGCATGTTTTAACAAAATATCAACTTCAGTTCTGACTAATCTGGCAACAATGAGCAAAATATCCTGTCTTGGATAACACAGCCATCAGCAGACATTGCAAACATGATCTCTGTTATCTCAAGGCCATGTCTACTGCAAAACAAAACAAGCATAAACATTATCAGTAGTTTACAATTTCTGGTGCTATGCTTGAGTCTCCCTAGTGCTTTCTCCGTCTCTTCCCCATGATGCATTTGGTGTAGTTAGTTCACCATGAGAAAAGCACCTGCAGATACAAGCTTAGAATTTGTGGTGGGATGCCTAAGCTCTTCAAAAGCCTTGTGATCTGCCTGTAAGATGAACCGCAGGCCTTGAGGATGGGAGATGAAAGTCTTCCACATGACCAGGTATACGGTAAAGCCGCTTTCTCAATTTGAGCATATGTTATGCCTCTGTTTTAAGTCTTCTCATTTGTTTTCTGGTTCTCAGAGCTAAAAAAAAAAAACTTGCAGCTGTTGTGGAATCCAGGTCCACTCAACATCAAGATTTTCTTTAAAGGAATTATGTCAAGTTTAGTGAAATTTGGGAGATAAGCCCAGAAAAATGTTAAGTCAGTTGGCAAGTATGTGTGTGTGTGTGTGTGTGTGTGTGTGTGTGTATATATATATATATATATATAAATATATATATATATATATATATATAATTTTATTTTATTTTATTTTTTTAAACTATACTGACAGAGTGGTATACATGATGCACATGATGCATCTATTTCAATATAATTTGATGTTTCGTTTTATTAAATTGTTTAGGGTTGCAATGCCACATGACAAGTTCTGTCTGAATGATGTTGCTTAGGAACAGCTGGATCACAATTTGAAGAATTTTAAATGTCTTTATTTTTCACAACAGCTATAAGATTATTCACTGATAAACTGAGGTACATTCAAAATAATAAACAAATAATGGTCATATCAATAATCTCATGTCTATAACCTTGGATATAGAATGGAAATGGTTGCTTATTGCTAACAGATTTTCTGGTTTTCATTTATGCATGTAGAGTTATAATCGTTTAAAAATTTCTGTAGCTGGGTGAGTAGTTCTTAAAAGCATTTCTTTTATTTTGCCCTCCTGCACCTCTATTTCTTAGTAAAATATATGTTTTTCGATGGTGTAAGTTTCACTTGACATTCTTTGCTTGAATTTGTCTTGCCCCGAGGCAATCCTAAATCATTCATAACATCCATCCATTGTTGCTGTTTTTGGCTTTGCTAGAAATACAGTGGTTAATGTATGTGAACTGCACCGCTGGGTACCTGCTAGTAGCCATTAAACTACGTTGGAGTTATCAAAGCAATACTTATCTTATTCAGACCCGTCCACCTAACCACATGACCGCTTTGATCACTTCCACTGTTGCAACTTTTCACTGGTTATTATGAATTGGAGCTGAGTTCAAATAACTGATTCCTTCACTGACAATCAACCTAAACCCCTAAACCCCAAAGAACTAATTATGACTCATGTGTCAAAGAGACTTTAAAGACCTCAAGTATTTTCATGCATCTTTATAACTTTAATGTAAACTGAAAGTCCTTGTGCAGTCATTGCATTGGTTAAAAAATATGTGGGTGTCAAACAAATTGCTAGATGCATGTTTACTTTGTCTGAAGGTAAGATTCCTCATGTTTAACAGCTGTAATAACATTTCACTTTTTTGATCCCCACTTCTTGACCAAATTTACAGGTTTGGAGAATATTAGTAGGATATTATATTATGTGTGAACTTTGACAAGTCTCATGATTCGATTTGACTACAAATATCAATACCTGGATTACCGATGCATCCCAGGCATTTTTTACATTCCTTTACATGATGTTTTCAAATAGAAGGATAAAGGTCTCGTTCACCCATGTGGATGCTTTGATTTGCTCAAATGAGCAGAAAAAGGGACATGAATTATAAGGTCCGCTTTTCCTCCATTCTCCAATTTGTGTGTGTTTCAAAGGGGCAGATCGAACACTAGCCCACTTTGATTCAATTGGTTGTGCAAAAATGTGTCCCGTTGCGCAGCGGTCAGAGTTCAGCAAATTGACCACAGTGTGTATCAAGGCCACTGAGCTACCCAGAGCAGCGCTGTACTCAGATCAGGCTGCCACAGTCACTGCCGATTACTTTGAACTACAATTTTTATACCAAGCAAAATCATCAAGCAATGTCATTATGATATAACCAATTATGTTCTGTACTGCATCGATTATATTACACCCCTAATATACAATATAATAAAAAATATTCCCATTTGTAATTAACAGTTTAGTTAGTTTTGGTGTATGCCACATAATTTTAGAAGAAATGGGTCTAGGATCTTATTGGTTAAACTCCATAAATCAGCACCATAGACAGCTCTCTTTATGGCTAGGAGATAAAAAAGGAAAGTGATTGTGAAACACTGCAGCACAGCACATAGTGCACACAACAAAATGTGTCCTCTGCTTTTAACCATCACCCTTGGTGAGCAGTGGGCAGCCATGACAGGCGCCCGAGGACCAGTGTGTGGGGACGGTGCTTTGCTCAGTGGCACCTCAGTGGTACCTTGGCAGTTCAGGGATTCAAACCGGAAACTTTGGTTATCACTGCCTAGAGAGTAAGGAACTCTAAACTCAGTAGGGGCTCGCATAAGGATATTATCCAGCCACCTAAAGAATTGACTTAAATATGCGTTTTATGATGGATGTAAAGTGGCAGTCTCAGGTATTTCTCCAAAATCCCCCAAATTGAAATAAGGTTGGCAGAAGCTCAAAACAACTGATTTACATAATTTTCATACCCATCAACCATTTAATGCTGCTCATGACCTGTGGATTAGGGCATCATTATCCTTCAAAACAACCCGTCCATTGGGATAGAATTGTTTCATTATAGAACTCACTCAATCACTTACTATTGATCTGCAGTGCCCTTTTATTCTAAACGAATGCATGACCCAAACCCAAACAGCATAATGTCTTCATGTTGTCCTGTATCTTTTCTCATCTAGCTTGAAATGTCCTCTCCGCTCCTTTCTCTTGAGCTGTAAAACAGTCTTATATTGGTGCTTGTTTGTGTGCGTGACCCTGATGTATTTTTTGTTGTCAGATGGTTTGTTGGACTGTGTCGACCCTGACTGCTGTGGCATGGTGGTGTGCAGCAGCAACCCCCTGTGCCAGGGCTCACCTGACCCACGAGCCCTGCTGGATCACGCCCCAAACCCCACCCTGCCCCCTCCCGTTCCCAGCTTCTTCCATCGGGTCCGCTTCCTGCTGGGCAAGAGCGCTACACACACACTGCACGGAGACATCCCATTTGACAGCAGGTACTGTTGGACATTTTTGTGTGTAAAGTGCATGTTACTTCTTTTGCTTACAAGGTGCAAATGAGATTGTCTGGAAGTATAAAACTACAGTGCCAACACACTGGCAGGAGACACAAGTGCACAACATGGACGGCTTATTTGAGGAACCAAACTTAACATAAACTAGCTAGGCAAAAATTTTAGCTCAGGGGCCAATTTTTTTAATTTGACAGATGGGTCAGGCCAGCAGCAAAGTGAAGTGATTGTGAAACACTGCAGCACAGCACACGGTGCACACCCATCACCTTTGGAGAGAAGTGGGCAGCCATGTCAGGCGCCCAGGAAGTGGTGAATGGGGATGGTGCTTTGCTCACTTTGGCAGTTTGGGATTTTTTTAATACATGACAGTCTTGATATTTACATAAATTTTTAGTGGGAACCATGTTGCTGATGACCCTTCACTCCAGAGAAAGGCTTGCTAGACTAAGAATGAAAGGAAATGTGCATGAAATGAGCCGGTCAGATGTATACAGTTTGATTGTTGAGATGTGTGTTCTCATTCGTCCGAAAGAAAAAAATGTTGTACTGTTGACTCAGCCTTCCAGCTTGTATTAATAAAAGACTCTTAAATCAAAAGCTCTTAATTCAGCCAGAATGAGTCGCAAGTGTTTCGTAAGGTCAAATGAAATCATGAAAAAAACCAACAGGCGGGTCATAGTTTGTCCACCCCTTGACCAATCAGAACTAAGGTTTTGGCTCTACACGTGGGTTACCACACTGAACTGAACCAACACAGAAGGACCAGAGACAATAAACAGGTTCTCATACACAACAGCAATAGGCAACAGGTACGGAGATTCACATGAAATTGATCATTAAGAATCAAACCAGGGACAAAAGAGGACGCAATGCCATCTGGTGGTCCAGAGGCACAAGGATGTGCTGAGCAAAAAGTGGAATATAACAGACACAGACTAAATAGAATATATATAAACACATTTAGACAAAGAGAGAATATGCACAGTGAGAATAATGAGCGTAAATATTATCACCCAGACATGTATAAATATAGAACAATCACCAGCGACTGGAATACATTTTGAGCTCTTGTTGTTGCTAGATGATCTAGATGAGTGTTGACATCACCAGGATAATAGTACTTTTCTAAAACTGTACTCTGCTCCTCTTCACATCATGAAATTAATGGAGATTTGAACATCATTTCACATTTGGCGACATTGCATGTATGTAGATCTTTAATCAGAGTTTAATGTATAATACAGGGAAAGATTCCCTTCTCCTCTTTTTCTAATCTAGATATTAGTATAAAAGCAGACGTTACAATGCCAGGGGATTCCTCATACACACCCACATCCTCCTGCTCTGAAATATGCATGTGGGGAAGTAATTAATATGTTTGCCCATGGACATTCACAATTAATTTGCAAACAGATGAGTCACTGAGAACGAGATGGATGGGACAGGATGGCCCTCTTGCTAAAGCCCAGATTTCAGCCCATTACGTTTAAGTTAGGTGTGACAAAGTCAAGTGCAGAAATAAATGAGATCCGTTCTAACACAACCCTTAATATTTCTGACAATATGACAATAAGGACTTTGAAACCTTTATCTCCGGCAGCAGCTTCCCATGTAACTTTTCATCTGTAAAAAACAATTGAAGAAGCTAGAATGATATTTAAAGAGATTATTCCCATTTCCACTTAAACTGTGAACACACAAAAAAATTAAAACACGCCAAATTACCATATATCCCGTAAACATCTATGGTGCATTATGTCTGGTTGGAGAAGGAGACTGAGGTCTTGTTCATTCTGGTAAGATAAAAGAATTTCACCTATGCACGGATGCTGTTTGTTGATTTCAAATCAGCATTTAACATTGTCATCCCCTCTAAGTTAATCACTAAACTTAGAGCCCCGGACATTAACACCTCACTTTGCACCTGGATTATGGACTTTCTGACCAACAGACCACAGCATGTAAGGTCAGGCTACATCTGCTCCACTACTGCGACACTCAGCACTGGTGTACCACAGGGCTGTGTGCTGAGCCCCTTCCTCTACTCCCTCTTCACCCACGACTGCCGACCTGTGTATGGATGAAACTCCGTTATCAAGTTTGCAGACGACACCACGGTGATATGTCTCATTGACAACCACAACAATGAGACTGCCTACAGGGAGGAGGTCCAGCATCTGGCCACTTGGTGTACAGACAATAATCTGCTCCTAAACACCACCAAGACCAAGGAGCTCATTGTGGACTTCAGGAGGGAGAGAAGAGGCTCGCATGATCCCATCGACATCAATGGGATGGCTTTGGAGCCTGTTTCATTATGTTCCTGGGGACCCACATCTCAGAGGACCTGTCCTGGATCATTAACACCTCCAGCCTGGTCAAGAAGGCTCACCAGCGCCTGTTCTTCTTGAGAACATTAAAGAACCAGCTATCCACTACCATCCTGGGGAACTTCTAACGCTCTACAATAGAGAGCATCCTTACCAGCTGTCTCACAGTGTGGTATGGAAGCTGCACTGTTGCTGAGCGTAAGGCGATGCAGCGGGTCGTGAAAACTGCCCAGCGCATCACAGGGTCTCCACTTCTATCCATTGAGGAAATCCAGAGGAAGCACTGTCTGCGTCGAGCTCGCAGTATTCTTAAAGACTCCTCCCACCCGGCCCACGGACTGTTTTCTCTCCTGCCTTCGGGCAGACGCTTTAGGCTACCATGGACAAGAAACAGCAGACTTAGGAACAACTTTTCCCCAGAGCTGTCTCCTTGCTGAACACCTCTGCCCCCCCATACACTCCTGATAATCACTGCACTTCCTAATCTTGCACATTTTTGCACATAATCATTGCACTGTCTATACACTTTTTTTTTAATAAATATGTCATATGTATACACATAACTTATTTGACCTGTATCCTGCACTTGCTGCTTATTGCACTTCTGGTTAGACCTAAACTGCATTTCGTTGCCCTGTACTTGTACATGTGTAATGACAATAAAGTTGAATCTAATCTAATGTAAATAAGGCTTTAGAATTGCATAATCTATAATCAGAATTTGTCTTAAGCAATCAAACTGTGATATTTTAACCAAAAAGATGCGGCACAAAGGGCAACTCTCCAGTCACCAATTGCCATAGAAAGGCCCTTCTGGAAAAGGCTGATCAATTTTATCCATCATATAATGTTATGCTAGCGTTAGAGTGATGAGCTATCAAACTGTAATACTATCTCTGTTGTAAAATTGTACAGATTTGTTGCAGATATTCATATTTAATGAGTCCTTGGCTCATTCAATCTGTGTGCATTTTTAGCATCATGTGTCTGTGCCTCAAGTATTTTGGCTCTTGTCTTTATTTCCATCAGTATTTAATCATATAGAGTCACATTGTCTGCTGCATCTTTGTGCTTTATGTGGCTTGTAAAGACGTCACTGTAAATTCTTCTGAGAACCCCTGTCTCCTCTTCAGGAAGGAAAATATGACATCAGTCTTTTTCTGTTGTCAGATTATGGAAGAGAATTACTGTTTGGCTTACATTTCATTCCATCTTTTTTATTCTTTATACAGTGTGTGGAAATAAACAAATGGATTAATAAAATGTCTGCTGTCCTGGGAGGAAATTGATTTTGGTGCTGTGGGCTGGAGTAACTGATTGGCGTGTGTGTTTGTGTGTGTGTATGTGTGAGTGTGTGTCCATGCAGAAATGTCCCATCTAATGCATGTATTCAGACAGTTTTTCCATGATAAGGACAAAGGAAGGGAAAGATTCATAACTGTAGTTATGTGGCCAAAATTACGTAATTTTTTTTGTCACATTTTCCATTGAAGAGGTTCATGGATGTGGTAAACATGTCGGTGTGATAGAGGATGACTTTGGAGATGATGACAGAGTGACTTCTGGTGACCTCTGATGGGAGATGCCAAAATACATTTCGTCATAAATAAAATGATTTTTCACAAATGAAACATTTCGGGTTGTGATGTAACCAGCAACAATCCCTTACTGTTTGGGACAGTCTGTACAAGACAAACCCACTCAAGTCCCTTGAATAAAAACCCTGTGTAATAGCCTGTCCTGGGCCCACAGTAGCTTTGCCCCTGGAAAACTGATTTATATGTAGGATAGCCCAAAGGAATTCAGTAAATTATAAATAAGTTGTTCACAACATTTTCAAACCATCATGTAAAAAAAAAAACCTCACACAAAAAAAAAAAACATTTATTTTTTTCTTTCCCTAAAAGATGACTAATATTTTTTTAACTCTCTCTTTTCCCCTCGATCCCCCAAATGTTGCTCAAACTGGGGATCAGTAACTCATCAGGCGTTTAAGATTATTTTGTATCCCTGGAGGTCTGGATTTGAGAAGCTCCAGCATGGAGCTCCAACCGTCAGTGGATATTAGGCCCCGCAACGTATGTGTGTGAGTCACGGAGGGAAAATTGGGCTCTTGGTGGAGCAGAGAGTAGTCTGGGCCGCCGGGGGGCTCCTCTCTGAACCGCGGCTGAATCATCAGCGGAGAGCAGGCTACCCTGCCGATTCCAATCTTTCTCAGTTCAGCCGGAACGCTACCACTCTCCCCCTCTCACTGTTTTAACACTTCAGCCACTGTTTCCTCTCCTCCGATCCCCTCCCAGTGTCATTCGTATGTAATGAAGGTCTGCTTTCTTTGATACCGACAAGCAGTTGGGTAGCGCACAACGTGTCCAGCATGTTTAATTCTGGCACTGTGTGTGTCTGTCCTGCACCTACAGCATTAGGCAATTAATTATCAACTAAGCCTAATTAAGAGATAGAGAGAAAAAAGACAGAGCACCCACCAGCCTTGCGGATTAGGGCGGAAATGAGTCTGAAGGAGAAATAACTCACTGTGTCTCTTTCCCTCTCTGACTGCAGCCAAGCCGCCGTGGTTCGGGGACAGGTGGAGGCGGTAGATGGGACGCCTTTGGTTGGAGTGAACATCACCTTCCTGCAGCACCAGGAGTACGGGTACACAGTGAGTCGGCAAGATGGCAGGTGTGCAACTGTCTTTCATTTCTAAAAACATTTGTTTTTGTGTGGGGGGGTAGTAGCCTAGTGGGTAATACACTCGCTTATGAACCAGAAGACCCAGGTTCAAATCCCACTTAATACCATTTTGTCCCTGAGCAAGACACTTAACCCTAAGTTGCTCCAGGGGGGACTGTCCCTGTAACTACTGATTGTAAGTCGCTCTGGATAAGGGCATCTGATAAATGTTGTAAATGTACAAAAAAATGTAAAAAGTGTATTCACCTTGAGGACATGTAGATGTCCTTTTAGAAGAAACTGCAGAAATTTCTGTCTTTGCCTCTTGTAGCTTTGATCTCATGGCGGCGGGAGCCATATCAGTGACCCTGGTCTTTCAGAGGCCGCCGTTCCTAACGCAGCGACGCACCGTTTGGTTGCCATGGAACAACTTCATGGTGATGGACAAGGTTGTCATGGCGAAGACTGAGATACTGTCCCCGGCCTGTGACATCAAGAGTTTTGTGAACCCGTATCCTGTGGTTCTGCCTTCCCCGCTCACGCGGTACACGGCTGAATGTCTCGCACGAGGGCCGGTCATACCTGAGCTGCAGGTAAACAGTCCATGTCAACTTTGTTAGTGTCCTGATTAAATGTGCACTCAGTCACAACCCCCAACCAATTGATATTGAAATCTAATCATCTGGTCAAAAACTGGTCATCTGGTGGCCAAACTACCCTGGCAAACCATCAACACTAACTTTTCTGTTGCCATCTAGATTTTAAGGAGGTCCATGTTCATATGTTCATCACATGCCATGGACCCTCTCAGATATGTAAAAGGTTCTTCCTTGTCCCATGCAACATTACATAGGAAGATAAACCTGGTTGCTTTTTCACTAAAAACATTGCCTTCTTAGCCAATGTGATGGGGCAGAATGATATGATATCGCCCTGACTGTTGTTATGTAATTAATTATGTAGCTGATAACCTGGTTGTACAGGCCCACATTAACACTGAAATGGAGTAAATAGTAAGTTCCAGCACTGTGAGATATAAGCAACACAGAAACAACTGTCACATGTAAAGTATGGGAGTTTGGTGACTGTTTGAACACGCCACACAGGGATCTTTTCAAATATCTTTTTATTCACTTATTTCATGTCACGTTTTTATGGAACACGTCTGTCCTCTGGCGATAGTGTGTTTACACTGATCTGTGTTTTCGAAGTAATTAGCAGCTGAAATGATTTGCGAGTGAGAGACACACCAGGAGGTGGAGAAAAAAAAAAAAAAAAAACGCTGTTGCTGTTTCACCTCAATTCTCCAGATCAGCTTTAGCTTCAAATCCTCCATGTTACTCGGCTTAGTTTGTGGCTTTTGGAAGAGGCAAATCAATTTTTTATATAATCCATCACGCTGACCGGAGATCATGCAGCCTTCTGACAAAGTGTATGGGGTGTAAATTATGCAATTATACTCCTGATGGGTTTTAACTTTAATAATTCGCTACCCTCGCTGCCAACCACTGCAGCCTGTGGTAGATCTTTCCAAATTCAGCTAATGCTATGCTGTTCGCTCTCGGGCTCCAGCAGATGTTCTGTTTTGTCTCCAACAGGCCGTACAGGAGGACATCTCTATCCCCGGCAGCTTCGTCAAGCTCAGCTACCTTAGCACACGTACATCGGGATACCAGTCACTGCTGCGCGTCATACTGACCCACTCCGCCATCCCAGCAGGCCTCAGCAAGGTCCACGTCTCCGCCTCCATCGAGGGCCGACTCTACCAGAAGTGGTACCCTGCCACCCCCGGCCTGGTGTACGTCCTTTCGTGGAACAAGACGGACATCTATGGTCAGGAGGTCTGGGGCCTGACTACAGCTGTGGGTGCGTCATGGTCACATATTGTAAAAGATCAGTTATTATTTCATAAGTTCGTTATTATTTAATAAGTTCGTAACCTAGTGATCTTTTAGAGCATTATCCTTGTCGTTTTATTTCCCATAAAAAAATTATGATATTAAGCCATTCTAAAAATGTCATCTTGGATAAACAACCTAAATTAATAATGTTCTATTTTCATCAGGCTCTTCCATAATAAACCTACAAAGACAAATTTAAAATGTTTAAAATAAATATATTTTTTGTGAGTGATTAAATGATGGTTGTAGGCTGAATCTTTTTAATGACCATTTTTTGAGACTATTTAAAGTAACGCCTTTTGTCATAATTGGATTTTATCAGTATGTTTTACATCTAACATATTGCAAATACAGGTAGAATAAGGATCCCAATACTGTTTTGTAAGGCTCTCAATTCATTTTGTTACATTGACAACATTAACTTTTTAATGGCCAATGACATTATTTTTACCACTGAAGGTCTGCCATTTTCAATTTGCGTCCTGAGGACCCTTATTGCCGCCTGGAACCGCTCTCATGCTCTTAATGACTTCTGCTCCAGCAGCCGACATTTTCTTTTTTTTTTTTTTTAAATCACCACATGCCCCTTCCTATTGTAATTGAGCGAGATGATGTTTCTCACGTGTCAGAAAGGATCTGCTGTGTTCTGGCGACTCTCCACTGTACCTCAGTCAGGCGGCGTCCCACCGGTAAATTGGTGTCATAGCCTTGAGTGGTCGACTGAAGTGACGCCTTTGGAGATGGCTGTTCCGACAGAGCTCTTTAGTCTAGATGATTATAAGAGGCTAGAGCAAGTGTCTCATTTCCACTCGAGTTCTTCTCTGTTATTTTTTTTTTTTTTTTTAAGAGTCTCACTCTTGATTACTTCATGAGGTCTTGTTAGCTTTGGACAGCTGAGAAGGGCTTGATTGCGATCGCAAGCTCTTCGCAATCCTTTCGTTTTAGCTCTTCATGAATGCATCTAATGTGCTGTTGAATAGCGGCTAATTAACCCCCTTCTTCACAACACTAGATAAAAAGGGAGGAAAAAAAGGACAATTTTGCTCGGACGAGTGGCGGGTTGTTTTACGCTGCAGACTGTCCTTTAATTAGAAGAGTCCTAAAGAGGGGTCCCAAGTTTTGGGTTTTTTTTGTGTGTGTATTTCAACATTTATCCCCAGTCTCTTCAGTCCGTTTCATCACGTTCGCCAGCGTAATTTTTTTATATACGTTTCCCTTCTTGGCAACAGCTTTGTTTGTTCTAGTTTTCCTTTAGCTCTAGATTGTGATGAATAGTTTTCTGGTGTAAACCTCTTCAGACTGGTGATACGCACGCTCACGCATTGCAATTTCTTCGGCTGATCAAACCATTTCACAAGAAAAGAGCGCAACTCTTTGTAAACATTTTCCTTTCTTTTTTTTTTGTGCTCTCGATTCCGTTGCCAACCAATAGTTACACTTCATCCTCAGCCATTAATCATGCCACCACATTCAATAATTAGTTCAAGCCAAGCAGGAGTCTTCAGACTACAAAGTCGGCATATTAATTGAGATTTATGAACTTTCAGCGTGCTTTGTTTTCTGCTCTGTGAATCCGTTGTGTGGCTCAATATGTGTTTGTGCATGTTTGTGTTTGTAGTGTCTGTGGGTTATGAGTACGAGTCCTGCCCAGACTTTATTCTGTGGGAGAGGAGGACCGCTCTAATCCAGGGATTCGAAATGATGGGCTCTAATCTGGGCGGATGGTCTCTGGACAAGCATCACGTCCTCAACCTCCAGAGCGGTACCTCTCTCTCTCGCACCCTACGCCTCCCGCTGACCAAAACCTCGACTCTATGGCAGCTCAGCCTGTACACATGCTGACATTTTTATTAACAAAGGCTCAGTCTCAATACCTAGCATGCTTTTCAATCACCACATGCTAGTCATATATTAAATCACCTCAAGTCACCTGGATTTTGTTTACTGTGAAGCAATGTTCTCCCTTTAGAGAGGATGGATATAGTAGGGTGTGAAGACCCAGGTTCAAATCCCATTTACTGCCATCGTGTCCCTGGCAGTTTACTACTGATTGTAAGTCGCTCTGGATAAGGGTGTCTGATAAATGCCGTAAATGTACTCATTTTAAAGATAAAGGACATAATATACAAAAATAATGCTACAGTATGACCAGTAAGAACAATGTGTACACTCTGCAAAAAATACTACTACCACTGGAGGTTGTAGCTTAATGGTACATGACCAATGGTTTGAGCTGTAGAAGAAGCGGCAGGTAGTAGGCTGTTGGCTTCTAAATAAGCTCCTACAGTGGATTCCTTAATTGTTGCCACATATTTGGGCTGAGCAGAACCTTTAGATATTATTGTATTATATTCAGATTCAAATTGTGAATATTGAGATGCATTTTGCTGCATAATTAACAACATTCCGACATTCCAAAATTCCTGCTCATTAATACAGAAATAATTTGTTGCTTTTCTATTGTCTTCCTATGAATTTTTGAAAATTCGAGAGTTCACACTCTCAGCAGTATAATCTACTGCATCCCATGGTTATGTCCAGTCAGACCGTAAGTCATTCTGTGATATGTAGTTCCTTGTTTCTTTTGATCTATTCACCATACTGAGGTAAACAGTTCCTCAATACTTACACTGACAAATGCATTATGTTCAATAAAACATGGCCAACAGAAGTATGATTTTACGTTTTCATGTGGACTCTATTCATATGGAAGCTTGTCTCCCACTGTCTCCCACATATATTCCACACCCAGTGACTAGATCAGACAGATCAGTGTAACAGCACTGTACAGATAATAATGCTGTTTTTCTTTCTATCTGACATCCCATCTATTCAGGAATTGTTCACAAAGGCAACGGCGAGAACATTTTCATCTCCCAGCAGCCCCCTGTCATGTCAACAGTCATGGGGAACGGGTATTACCGCACCATCCCGTGCCCCAGCTGCAGTGGCCCCGCCCTTGAGAGCAAACTCTTTGCCCCTGTGGCACTCGCCTGTGGCTCTGACGGCAGCGTCTACGTCGGCGACTTCAACTTTGTGCGTCGGATCCTGCCTAACGGCTACACCTACAACATACTGGAGATGAAGTAACAACTTATTTCAATTGATTCTTTCTTGTCTTATGTAGTCATGGATGTAGTTATGTAGTGTGGCCTATATATTGATTGAAGACTTTACTGTTGATCTTTATCTTAACATTGTCCCTCTGTGATGAATGGAGGTAACAGTAGCATGTCTCATGCTAATGCGGGGACTGCGGCACGGATTAAGCTGCATAAACCCTAGTATTGATTGTAAGCTCGGAAAATGTCAAAAACAAAAATGCTCATTGTGTTTGTGCTGTGGTGACATCATGCTGTGAATGCGGAGTCGCCTCGGTGCTCGCAGCGGCCTCTAAAGAGGCCTGTGAGTGGCTGTGTTGAAAAGCAGGATGATTGATTGATTGAGATATTAATGCTGTCTCCTCTTCCCCCTATGTACATCTGCTTTGCTGCAAGGAATCGGGACACCAGGCACAGGTAAAATCCACAGCTTCGATAATCCACCCCCGACCACACAATTGAATTAATATATGCACAAATGAGCAATAACATTATGACCACTGACAAGTGCAATTAGTTTCACTGACACAATGGCACCTGACAGTGAGTGGGACCTTCCACCAAACCTGTGAACAGTCATGGGGGGCCAAAGATCATTGCTTCACATAGGTGCACAGGATGGTCTGTGTTGTCTGATCCAACTCAGTAGCTACTGTGTATACCACAGTCCATGCTACCCATGTCTAGCACCAAACGTGCCAACGATGAGCATGTTAGCATCACAACTGGATGGAGGAGCAATGAAAGGTGGCCTGGTCTGATGCAGCACATTTTCTTTTACATCATGTGTGCATACTGGGGCAGTGGTGGCCTAGCGGTTAAGGAAGCTGCCCCGTAATCAGAGGGTTGCCAGTTTGAATCCCGATCTGCCAAGGTGCCACTGAGGTGCCACTGAGCAAAGCACCGTCCCCACACACTGCTCCCCGGGCATCTGTCATGGCTGCCCACTGCTCACTCAGGGTGATGGGTTAAATACAGAGGACAAATTTCACTGTGTGCACCGTGTGCTGTGCTGCTGTGTATCACATGTGACAATCACTTCACTTTCACAGTGTGTCCTTTACCCAGAGTATGTAATGTAAATGTACCCAGCAAGCATATAGTATTATGATGGGGACTATGGGGAGAAGACGAGTTCAATACTTGGGGAACTTGGGGACCTTGCTGAGAACCTACCTAAGCTTTGTTGCTGACCAGGCACACCCCTTTTATGGAGGCCGGTCTTCTTTTTCACCCCATCATCACACAACAAGATTGTTTTCACTTTCAATTCTCCAGACCTCAATCAAATAATTTGACTGTGGGATATTCAGGAAAAATTATTATTATTCAAGGAGGCACCAGCTCTTCCAGGTACCAGAGTCCACCTTCACAGGTCAGCTTTGTTTTGGTAGCAAAACAATAACCTACTCAGTAGGTTTCTGTTAAATTAAAAGATCTAAATACATATAACCTTGCTTTAGGTACTGATCATCACTGATGTTGTTTGGCCCTTTTTAGCTCCAATTTGCACTGCATTAGCCACTACGTGTGCCTGTGAGGGTGACCTGTTTAGCTAACATATACGTATAGCCCTCACAGACCTATTACTTCTTTTTTAAGAAGCTCTTCTATCCTTCAATCGTTCGAACTTGTTTTCTGAATAGAAAAGCTTGATGAGAAGAGATCAACTGTTGGAGCAGTTATTAAAAAATTTAGTCACTGACAATCTCCCTCAAACTGGGGCTCCGTGCAAGATCTCATCTTGTGGGGTACAAATGAGCCCAGAATTACACAGGGGCAACTGTTTAATGACCTGAAAAGAGCTGGTGTAAAACCAATGAAGACCATGTGGTGTTGGAGAAGAGAATAGAGTGTGTAGAAAAAACTCTTCCTCCCTCCACACAAAGCACTGTATTCAACCACTCCAATTTGATGTTACCTGGCAGAAAGAGGCATGGCACAATAGAGGTTAAAAATGTACAGTTTCTAATTTATTAACACCGGTAAATAATTATTGTAGTTACATGTGAATATTGAATGTAAAAAGGTACCAAGGTTGCAGAGAAAATAAACATGAGAAGAAAGAGTAAAGAGGGAGAAGAGAAAGAGAGGGGGAGAGAAAGTCTCAGAAGCCTTCCGGCTTCCGATGGAAAACCCCCTGAGCAAGATAGCTCAGAGGTCTCTTTTTCCACATGTGAGCAGACTTTTATACCCCTGGCCTACAGGAACTTGTCACTGGCCTACAGGAAGTTGTCACTGACCAATCAGAACCTGTTGTGCCTCCCATTTGGGGAAGACAAAGAGGGTGGGCGGTCCTGACGGCTGATACTTCACACGTTGCCGTCGGACAAAAGGCATGTAAAAACAGGGGTGTCGAATCTTTACCCACAACCGTCGACACAGGAATGTCACACCTCCCCCTGCAGACATCTGTTATGCAAGGCAAAAGCAGCCTCCCGTGATGTCCATTCTTACTCTGGGACCACAGTAATAAAGGTTATTATTAGTAACACACCACGCTGTTATGGATTCAAATCCTGCAGCACTCAAAAGGTCACCCTGATTCATCCAGCACATGTCCAGGCCCATCTAAAGTTTACCACAGAAAATGAAACCTGGCTGGATCTTTCAGCATGACAATGATCCCAAACAGACCTCCCTAGGAATGATGGAGTTAAAGAAGTAAAAGGTTCTGGAGTGGCCTAGCCAGTCTCCAGACCTCAAACAAATAGAGAATCTATGCCCAGCAACATCCACAAAAAATAATAAGATGCTTTTTTATGTTCTGTTAAAAAGTCTAGGTGCTGTTTCCTGGACCATCTGAACATGCCTCAGGTACAATGCATAAACGTAGTACAGTAGAGGTAACGTGATTTGAGAATCAGAAATCTTTATTAATCCTGTAGGAAATTGCTGGTAAGATGGAAAAGCTTATCACTTTTTTTTTTATTCAACAAGCTGTAAACCAAGGTAGCAGACAGAGTAGAGCTGATGCAAAAGATTAATGTAGAAAGTTCAAAAATGATTACTTCTGTATTCTTATCCTTCTTATCTCCTCGAAACAATAAAATGATATTAGAATAGTACTGGTGTAAATAGAACATTGCATTCTTGGATACCAATATTTCCAGTCTTCAGGCCTGCAGACTGGTACTAGGATGCCCCCCGTGGTCACTGTCCTTGTCTAGTCAGTGAGAGGATTAGACAGATGTGCAACATCAGTCCATATGAGGGTTTACTGCGCTGCCTGAAAGAGTGACAAGGGATTTATAAAAATGATGCCATCTCTCCTAAAGGAAAATGCTCACCTGATATCACCGACGCACATATAGCAGGCCTGACAGATACATGCGTGTGTGCTATCTCAGCTCCTGGTGGCACTCAATGCAGCACAAAACAAAACGGCTTCAACTCAAACTACAACCTGTGTCTCTTTATTCTTAACAATGTTCCCAAATAGGAAGATTTTGTCGGGAATCACAAATTGTCCTCTCCATTCTTTATTTCTTTGGCCCGTGGTGGCTCTTAAATTTTTAATTTTTTATTTATTTTATCCCTTCCCCCCACCCACCTTCCTCTTCATTGTCTACCAGCGCACAAAGCATGTGTCTCCTGGGCTGTAGCTGGGTATTATTGCATCCAATAATTCTCAGCGTCGTGACAGGTGGTGCCAAGGTGCCTGTGGGATTCTTTTACAGTCACTTGTACAGTATGTGGCTGGGCGTGTGCCAAAAAAGCTTTCTTGAAATGTCAAGGAGACAGCAGCAGAATATTAAAGAGAATGAACAGAAAGGGAAACCTGTGCAGTGGAGAAGCTGGTTGCTCATTTCTTTGTCAACGAATGTGAAAGTGGAAGTGAAGTGATTGTCATTGAGAAACACTGCAGCACAGCACACGGTGCACACAACGAAATGTGTCCTCTGCATTTAACCCAACACCCTCAGTGGCACCTTACCGATTCAGGATCTTAACTGGCAACTTTTCGATTAGGGGTCTGTGTCCTTACCTGCTAGATCAACCACTGCCCCATATCTGCTCTGTATGTCTGCTTCCCTGAGAGAGGTGGATTCTTTTTTTCTTTCCCACTGATGGTCCTTGCCAGTAAAAATTGCACTTGTATTTCATTATTGCATATCATTCTGTCCCTTCCTCCTTCTTTATCTGTCTCAGACTCTCTCTCTCTCTCGCTTTCTCTCTCTCGCTCTGTCAAGTAAAAACATTCATTATTTATAGTTCTGCACCTTTTTTTCATGCCAACATCTCAAAACAATACCTAAATACGTTGCATGGTTTTCTTATAAAAAGTGATAGAAGTATTTGTGGCTACCTTGTGATGAAATATCACCATTGTGGGACATGAATGATTGATGAGTATGTGAATTATGTCAATCGTATGATTCGATCTTAACCTAACTGGAGTCATATCCAGAGCCAATCTGCAGGTGCAGATTGGATGAAGTTTGTAGTTCACAGATTTGCTATCTATCTATCTGAAGCTCTTCTTCTGAGTCTAATTCATTTTGCATTTCACTGTGAAGAAAAAGTTAAGTGCTACCTTTCACATAATTTGTGATTCTCCATAAAGAATCAGACACAGTTGCACTGCACACCCTATTTCCCAACCGAGTGTATTTTTAATTATCTTGTTTATTCCTTGTCTACATCATATAATTTGCTCCCTCGCCTTTTAACCTGTGAGGCTAGAGAATGTAATTAAATATTTGCACAAACACACGTAAACCAAGTACAAATAAAATAAACCCCTGAAATTTTATGAATACATAAAAGCTTTCTTGAAGTTCTTTCATTTTACACAATGATGACCAGTTTTGGTCCCTTTACGCAAAGTAAAGAGTAAACTGCAGGCTTTTAAGTCAGCATTCATTTCTTTATTCTGTCATAAAATCCTCTCTGTGCCCACTCAATGCTGTTCTTTTGTCACAATCAGCTTTTTTGGGCAGGTATATTTTTTGACATTGAAAAATGTTGCTTTCGAATGAAAACAGGTAACAAGGTGATGCCGGCACGCTGGGACCATCTGAATTAAGATGTAATGGTCCATGCCTGAGACCACTCTGAGACCTTTAGGAGTTAGAAAACACTTCAAACATTGACACACAATTGCATTTTGGAGTACTGTAGCTTTACTTATAAACTTAAAAAATGTGCTGTGTTTGCTGTTTGAGTCCAACAAAACAACAATACAATTGTCATGTCAATTGTAAGCATTTGACACTAATAGCATTTGACACTAAGACTGCATATTATTGTTACAAGACTAAACACTCCTAACACTGTCATCTTTTTTAACTTTTGTTCAAAAGATTAGATTCCCGAACATTCAATGCCTGCACTGCAAAACACTGCATGTTGGAGCATTCTCGATTCATGCTGAGAGATCATGTAGAACAGGGGTCACCAGTCCTGCATTGCTTAGATCTTTCCATGTTCCAACATACCTCGTTCAACTCAAGAACTGGGTGATTACGAGTACAGAAGTGGAATCAGCTGTGATAAATGAAGGTAAACACAAGGTAAATGTGCAGGTCTAGTGCCCCATCAGGACCATGGTTGGTGACGCCTGAACATCTGGATGGTGACAGAAATAGCATTTGTCTAGCTCACTGCCTCCTACAAGACAAACTTTAAAAAATGGAGGAGTTTATAATGATTGATGAACAGTACATTCACATGTCACATGCACAGGCATTGTTGCCAGAGTGTTGATTGTTTAAGTCCATAATTGTCCAAAAACGATGCAGAACACACACATAACTGCCTTAATAATCTGACTAAACCACCACAAATATATACTTAGCAACCCAAAATTGGATTTCTCATATCTATTTCCAAAATATCAAATTCAGATCCGCCTAATCTGGTAACATTGAGCAAGGTTCCCTCTCCTTCCTTCTCCATGCGTTGCCTTTTCATTCATTTCAATACCACTTTTCCCCGTCTTCATCACTGGACATCATATCTCAGGACCACATCTGCTACCAAAACAAACTTGTAGATAGATTATTGGCAACAATTCTGTTTGGCATGCTTGCAACTCTTAAATATGCAAAAATCAACTACTTGTGTTCAGACTCATTCATTCCTCATTTAATCAAGAGTACTCCCATTAAGTCTGACTTTTTTTTTCCGCACAGTACGAGCCCTGCACATAAGTATTACCTGGCTATGGACCCTGTGAACGAAGTCCTGTATCTGTCCGACACTAGTAGCCGAAAGGTCTACCGACTGAAAACATTGAGCGAGCCCAAGGACCCAGCCAAGAACATGGAAGTGGTAGCTGGCACGGGGGAGCAGTGTCTGCCCTTCGACCACGGTCACTGCGGGGAGGGAGGCAAGGCCACTGCAGCCTCTCTCAACAACCCCAGAGGTAAGCTGCCCCCTTACGCCCACGCCACCCATACTCAATTAAGAGCTGCCAGCCATATCTTTATTATTTTTCTTTGTATTCAAGCCAAAATGTCCAGAATTTGTTCTGTATAATGTGTTCAATAGCAGAAAGAGTATTGCACAAAAGTTAATTTCATTTTATTTTTTCAGGAGAGCCATATCCAGGGCTGGGCTAAATATTCTGGGTCCCTTGATAGAATGTTGCTCTGGGCCACTTTAGCCTGCATCCTATTAATAGCCCATTTTCTGATGTGCCCCTGTCATGCTGTGAATTATTGCAACCTTTCACCCCATTAGCGACAGCCCAGGGTGCATCACATCATTTTTGAACAGGTCAGGGTGTGCTACTTTTTCCTTTTCAACAGGGATTTGTATTGGTAGGTTGTTCAGGGAGTGCCAAGCCACCTGTGCCACCAAAGTACTTTGTAACATGGTGCCATGGTGGCGTTAATACAGACAAGATTTGGCTGTATTAACATTATTTGAAGTGTGAAGCACAATTGGTAATTCTGTCTGCAACAGACACCCAGAGGTCAAGCTGCCTCGGCATGATAATGAGAGTGAGAGGGTCACCCTGCCCATCTTTTACTTTTTGAAAACCCAAATAAATTGAAGTACACCAGCTATTCACATCATTGAAATACCGATAGATTGATAATCTTGTAAGTTTTGGAAAAGTGTGGAGTGACTTTAATAAAAAAACCAAATTTATGGCAAAGTATGGCAGACAACTGGGTCAGATCTTTAGGGGTGTTCCTAGGATACAGTGGCTTCTACTAAAAGGGGTCCAAGGAAGGACAGCTGGTGATGGGGCCATAATAACCTCAATCCTCAAACCTCGGTGCAGAAATGGGCCGACATAGGATGTTACCAACTAATGTAAATGCTGTTGCAGAACATCTACACCCCTTCATGGTAACATTATTCTCACATGTAAGTGACCACTTTCAGAAGGATAATGCCCCCTGAGGTGTTGGAATGTCTGACATTATGACCACAAAGGACACCTTCAGAGGTGAAGTCTACGTCTCGATGGCTCAGAGGTTTTTAGGTGGCATAAAGGGAACCTACACAATATTTGGGAAGTGGCTTCAAACGTTGATTAGACTGTGTGTGTCGTGGTTAGAAAATCTTGCTACGTCTTGCCAGCAGAGTCTCCCAGAAGACTGAGCCTTCCGGCATTTTCTCAGCTGCCCTTTATCATGCTCCAGTTAATGTTCAGCCGCAACTAATAGCCACCTGTGCAGCTCGCTGGCCTTGTGCTTCCATTTGTGTGTTTGCAAGGAAAAGGAGTTTCTTGTGGGTTGCATCGTCTGTCACGTTCAAGAGGGTGTTTCTGCTCCACCCCATCCCTCTGCTCAAGGTTAGGCAGATTAAAGATGGTTTATAGCGTGGACTCTGAGAGCCGGTCCCCTGACTGCAGACCTAAATTAGCAGTTCAAGGTAAAAGTTTTAGCTTCTTTTTCAGACTCAGTCATTTGTGAGTGTTAAAAAATGGATTCCACCCAACCAGCAACCATTGGGTCTGTAATCAGTCTTGGGAAGATATGCAAGAGCTGAGCCAGCCTCTTTGTAGTCATGGCATTTTTTCTCTGGTTTTCTTTCTCTCTCACCCAGAAACATTTGCAATGGGGGGAGAGAACCGAGAAGCTTATCTGCTAGTCACCATCCATTTTGAACGACAGACATTGATCTTCATGCAGAAGCTGCTTTTGCATTCCCCTCTGCTGGCTCTGTGCCGCGGTAGCTTGAAACGTGCATTTATCCTGTTTATACAAATCAGCAAGTGTAGTGGTGTAGCAGTCCATGCACCTTTTTTCCTCAGCATCTCTGTATTTCACAACTCAACTTTTGCCATTATTTCATTTCCATGCAGTCCATTTCTGTAATAATGTACGAAATTGGATCCTTTGCCCTTGGAGCACTGACATGTTAATAAATTACAGTGGTGTAATTATGCAAACGTATCATATTTAAGGTGGTATTGGCGCGCAGGTTGATTTTAAACTTAGTGAGTATGACATGGGGAAAGAAATTGCATTCAACTGCTGATGAACAAATGCTGTTACAACCATTGAAAAGGTGACCATGCAACTATTTTTAAATGCATCTTGCATTGAGCCCTCTGCCAGTCACTTGACATAGTTGAGCTTGCTGGCTCGCTTTAGACATCTTCTTGCAGATGATGCAATACAGGCTGAATTGGAAGCTCATATTTTAGCAAGTTAGTCTGGATATTCATTATAAGACATACCACCACTCCCCCAATTAACATATTGCATGTCATCTAACTCTTGGGATACTGGATTTTGTGATATATATATATAGTTTGTTTTTTTGTCTGTACACACAATTCAACATCAAAATTACGACCAATTGGGTCCCTTAGCAATACACTGAATCTATTGCTCCAAGGAGACTTTACCTATGACTACTAAGTGTAAAGTACTGATGTTGCTAAAGGGTCCATGAATACTGTTGAATAAGACAAATACAGTCCTCTAAAATGACTGACCTCTCAGATTATACTCCTCTGAGACTACTGATCTCTATTTCTTCAAACTGATTGTTAAATTCTGCTGTTAAAAAGGTTCTACTTTCAAGCACACTGGCGATAAACTAGGGATACAAACAGGAAACTGTCTCTACACCATACAATATTATGTCTGTCCTTGACTCACTGTAAACCATGTATGTCATTTTCTGATTCAGCAATTAAAAGAGAAAAAATCAATAATTCCATTTTGATAGTTCAGTCTTCCTGTGTACGAGGGGCTTACGGACAAGTCGAAGAACAGTGACCACCGTGAAAATCCAGATGTAAGTGACAGGACTCTTTGTTGTGCGGGTTCCATTTATCTCCTTTGGGCTGTTCTCAGATCAGCTTAGCCGGTTCAGAGCGGTGTCGCAGTGGGAGCAGCTGGGAACGGGCGGCGCCCGACATTGCCCGGCATGCCTATGTCCCATGGCCTCAGAGGTGGCAGACTAATGCCTTTATCTGGGGCAAACACACAGTCGTCGTGGCTGCACCCCACCACTACTTCCAGCTGCAACACCCCCCTTCCTTCCTTTCAACACCAAACTCCGATCTCAGACTCATTCCTTTCCAGATCTGACGGGTGAGTTTTTTGGGAAGTCTTATTCAGGCGAAGTGCAGGCAGGTCATGGTAAGTAGTCAAGGGAAGCAACTTTTTTACGGCCAAAATGCAAACTTTAAAATGGAAAGGCCTGGTGACACGGACAAATATTTTGAATAAACATGAGATCATGGGGTGGTAGTGGCCTAGTGGGTGAGACATCCGCCTATGAACCAGAAGACCCAGGTTCAAACCCCCCTTACTACCGTTGTGTCCCTGAGCAAGACACTTAACCCTGAGTGTCTCCAGGGGGACTGTCCCTGTAACTACTGATTGTAAGTCGCTCTGGATAAGGGCACCTGATTAATGCCATTAATGTAATGTAATGGTGATGACGATGGAAGAAAGCCCACAACCAACGTAGGTGAGAAAAGTCAAAATGGAATAAATCAGAGTGGAAGGTGCGTGGAGAAGCGATAAAGACGGCAGCTATTCTCATCTCCTCCCGAGCCCCTTCATTTGATACTGATGCTGGCCACACTCCCAGCTTCATCCCCAAGGCTTGTGGTTTCCATGCAGCATTAGCATGTTCTTTAGAAAGGCTCAGCCGACCGTGAAGCCCCCAACAGTTGGTCACTGTCACCTCTCCGGGGTGCGAATTTATCTTCATTTCCTCGCTCTGCTTCATCGGTGGCGCTTTGCTTTTGTCAGGGAGCTTATTCTCACACTTCACAGAAAGCCTGCAGGAAAGCCGGCAGATTTTACACTTTGGCTGATTTTGCTCCCTAAATACAAGAATGGGCAATGTTCCCAAATTGTGTACATCCATTTAAAAACATGAGTCCATTTTTTTTTTTTAAACCTATTCCGTGGTGACTGTGTTCTTCATGAAAAATCGCCTGGTCCTTTGTTTATCTCACGATAGAATGGTTTGCGAACAATTGCACAGTACTGGGTACTTGATGCTTGTGCTCATGGTGGAAAGTCGGTAGAGAGGCTGGATGTGACTCAGCAAACCCAGTCGAAGCTGAAGATGCCAGTTGTTCTCACAGTTCAGTGTGTGAGTGCTCTACTGATGTGAGTGCTCTAACGAACACTGATAATAAATGAAATGTTTTTCGTTACAGTGCCCCAAACTCTCTAATGTTATTAATAACTTGTTTGAACGATTGATGAGAATATTTCATGATGTTGTTCTCAACATGATTTTCTCTGCAGTGAAGCCCACCAGGGTTGTTGTGGTCCGGGACACAGAAGAACCTTTTTTACTATTACAATTTTCTACAATATTTTCAACATCTAAATTGTATTTTACAGTTGAAATAGTGTAAATTCACTTTATAAATGTTGTAATGTTATTAATCGTACACTCACTACTGGTATTCTAATTGTGTTTTGGTCAATTAACAAATGCAGTAAATACAATAATGCTTGTGGCAATGTTTCGCCCCGCAGTGATTTATGCACTATGAACATCTGCATGTGAAGGGCGTCTTGCACAGGATTTCTTTATTTGAATGTCAAGGAGTGCGTCAATAAAGAACGCCACTGGGCAGGGAGTGGCTTCTCAGTCACTGTCACAGCCAGCGGCGACGCCTTGATTGACAGGTCCCCGCTTGAATGATAGCAACAGATTCAACATGGTCTCGTCTCCGGATGCACTGCCTCTTTGGATTTGTTGAAGTGACGGGGCGGTCGGCTTTTTTAGCTCCTCACTATTTACTGCTTGTTCAGCGCAGCAAGGAAATCCAGTGACAAGCTGAGCAGCATCTGTCAGAAGCCGCTGTCCCCCCTCGAAATAAAACATTTCTTTTTTTATAATGCATCATTTTGGCTTGCCATCCTGGGCCTTTAGTGAAGATCACACTCCAGCATCTGTCTGTTTGCTCACTTAACTGCAAATAGTCTCATTCAAAGCCGCTCGGTAGGCAAAGCCTTTCATTTTTTTCTGTGCCAGAGATGTAGACAGTTGCTTTGACACAAAAGATGAAGACGGGTCTCATTCACTTCTTGGAAACTCGCTCACACCGCTTGGCTTCTAAGGGACTATTAGTACCGGAGATGCTTTTCATTTGTGCCACATTAAAGGCGAGTCATTTTGATGCACGTGACACCAGAACTTGGTTTATCTCAGCACAGATGACCGGCAGTGACAGCTGGGCTGTCATACTCGGTGGGCAGATGGAGAGCTGGTGCCACTATGGGAGAATAAATTAAAGTTTATTGCACTATTTTCAGGTAATATCTCCTATGATACTTCCACTCTCACGAATCAAAAAGACAAAATATGAAAGGGTGGATAGCTAGAAAGTGCACACATTAACACGCACTTATGTAAGCAATAACACAAAGAACTTTCTGACAGTTTTAATGAGAATTGTGAGAGTGTAACTTATTGGCGGGAAATGGCCACAATTCCCCGGTGCCTAATGCTTAGCAGAAATAGCCACAGCCAGAAAAGACACCCATAATTATTTCAGTATTTTCCATGTAGTCCCAGCCCCACCGACCCAATAACTCCCAGAGTGTGATGAACAGTCAACAGCGAATTGACAGGCAAGACTCCAAAAGATTCATGGATGATGAGCATAATAATTCATTAAATACATACCATGCATTTCATAGCTGCCAGTGAAGGACCCAAATGCATAAATGGTGGTACACGGATTTATTTACACCAAAACACAAAAGATGGACTGTTGCAGTTTTAGTAAGAACACAGATGAAGTTCAGACACCTCCTTTCAGGTGGCCCCTGACTATATGGACAAGTGATCAGTGTGTGTGCAGATGTTGTGAACGAGAGGGGTGTGTCCTATGATCAGTACTCCGCTGAACGTGATTGTGTGTGCTTTACGTGCTCGAGGTGCATGGCCATGGCCATGGCCATTAAGAGATACTAAAATGAAGGGCAATACAGAAAAGAGGCAGGAGTCAGTGCCTTCAGTTCAGATCCAGCAGATATAAATATTTGTGTTTTGGCATATTTTTGGTCCTTGTTGTACTTTGCACAATTGACATTGACAGGATCCAATTGTATAAGGCATCTAAACTCTCATTATTATAAAAATTTTGTTAAAGATTTCAGACTTTATTTAGTAATCACTAGAAAAATTGTATGTGTGTTCTAAGAGCTTTTTACTTCCACTTTCAATTGCCTCCACCATGGGCACTTTTCAAAATAGAAATTAGGTTCCAGATCAGACCAAAGCAAAAAAAAAGCCCAGATATTTGAAGATTGCTGTTCTCTGCTGTCTATTATCAGACCTCGTAAATTACATGTAAATCACATTTGACACATATGTGACCTCCAAATCACTCTTTGCATTTGGTGAAAAAATGTCTTGATTAAATCAGCCTGTGTAAAGAACAACGGCGTCACTGGGCTTTAATATGTGCTTCAACATGTTAGGAACAGCACCGTACACATCGCTTATTTATGCTTCTCTCACTACATTTTGACAGTGCTGTAACTACATGGAATATAAACTTGGAATGGTTGTCTGATGATGCACCCTAGTAATATCATTGCAAGATTAATAAGGCTGCTTTGCAGAGACATATATATCCTATAGAGATTTTGACACAATTAAAGAGTGACTCGCTGTTCTCAACAGTCGGGGAGTGTCAAATGTATATCTGACAACCAATGCTCTTATTTGTGACCATTTAATAACTGAAATATGCTATAATTAATGGTGATTATATGTGACATTTATCATCATGACTGTCTCTAGTCTCTAGTGACATTTGTGGTCACAGACTGCTATGACCATTACATTTATGTGCAACAAAGACAACAGAACAGTAATTTTTTGCATTTGAATAATATTCTCAGCTAACACATATTGACATTGCAATTATCACACTTTTTTTGGCATGTGCTTTGGTAATTAAGAAGAGGATATTAATGCCAGAACACATTTTATGCAGAGAGACAAGGCAGCTGTTTGCCATATCCTGTGTTGAGCAGTAAAAACAATAGCAGAGCGCTGCTTGGCTTTTAGATCATTACCATAATGAGATTAAAAAAGAGCCAGCGAGCAGGAGAGAAATGAACCATAATATTTTCCACAAGGTCCATCTGTGTATCCGCACACATTCATTAAAATATTATTTGTAGATGGTGGAATGAATTCAGTGAAGCTGCTGTTATTTAAAATGCCTAGTTGAAATCAGTGTTTTTTTGTAGTAATGGAAATGTCGCAATGTTTAGCTACCCGCTATTTTCATCTTCTAGGACTGTCTACAATTCTGAGAAGAAAATCAAAAGTAATGTAACAGAGGAAACAGCAGCCACCCAAGAATTGATCTGTGGGGTGCTGATACGTATAATTACTGCACAGGGTCAGGTGGAAATGCGCACAAACATGACCGCACAAACTGTGGGATATTTATGATTGCAGCTCTATTTAAGGCAGCCAACCCCTTCAATTAAACCTCTCAGAGTCCAACTCTGTAGACTGGAGCTGCTCCGTCCTGTACAATTATTCCACGTTTCTACTGAAGACCTCCAGCTATGAGCTGAACGCTGCCTGCTGTTCTGTCCTTCAAAATCCTACAGTAAACACCTTTAAATGTACAAAATCTTCATCTAATTTATAAATGAATAAAGGCAAATGTCATACGCGAAGGTTCATGCGTGCACCAGACGCCAGGTGTAGGAATGCACAGACGGAGCTGTTTCTACACGTGCCGGGCTGAGCCGGCGAGGTGTGAGAAGAGAGGAGCAGAAGCTCGTTAGAAAGGCTGAAGTGCAACTTCCTGTGACATCACAGCTCTGCCCGTGCTCCTTGCAGACAGGAAAAGCCTAGTGCACACAGAGCAAAACAACTTAAAAGAGAGGAACGCAGTCATCCACCACATCCTGACACACACATATGCACTTGTTCCAGCTGCGCTCACCTCACCCCACCCGGCTGAATGTGTCATCTGCTCCACTTGAGAGAGCAAAATCACTGTGGGCTTGAGTCTGGTGTTTGGGTTGATGCTGTTAACATGACTGTTGGCGCGCATGTTGTTTTCAGGTGAGGCCGTGGGAGATGTTGGCTCAGCTTATAATGACGACCTGTTGTCAGACAGGGGCAGCTTGATTACATTTGTGAGAAGTGGAGCACCCAGCACCTATCCACCTATCCGTTGGTGAAGGTGATGGACGTGATGTCACTGCGAAAACACCACTGCAGTGATAACGTGATAACTGCATGTAACCTGTCCTTTGTAGCAGCAGTGGGCAGCCATGAATGGAGCCCTGCAAGGCAACCTTGCTTCTAGCAGATTTAATATTTGGCAAAAGGGCCAACTGTTCTGGGATCAGATGTTAAATAGACTGTTCATAATTAGGAATGTCTTGTTAATTTTATTGTTTCTGTAGCATTAGTGCACTTGCATAGCCCTGCACATGTGACTCATAAACTCAGTCTGGGGGTATCCCCAGATCCCTATCATATCGTATGTACAGTATCACAGTATGTACAGTATGTCCACAGTACATTACACACATACACATGTCTAGAATAAAGTTGTAGTAAACAATTTGTAAACTTTATTAATTTGTAGGGATTTAATAAATGATCATTTTGTGTTGCTATCTGAGAAATGCGATATTCAGAGAGAAATATTTCTAAAGGAAAATTCTTGGTATGCATGGAAAGTATTTTAATAGATATTAGCTACAGTTTTATTTATAATGAATTTATAATGAATTATAATTTTTTTTTATTTATAATGAATTAACTATGGTTATTGTAAAGATATACACATTTTATATAGTGGTGTCTGGAAAAAAATAGTTTATGTACTTAAATTAACCTTCACATTCATTTTAAATTGTGAGGTCCAGCCTGTATTTATGGACTATGATTCACATGTCACATGG
The DNA here is from genome assembly GCF_900700375.1 of Denticeps clupeoides. Taxonomy (NCBI): domain Eukaryota; kingdom Metazoa; phylum Chordata; class Actinopteri; order Clupeiformes; family Denticipitidae; genus Denticeps; species Denticeps clupeoides. Next base: position 9,433,975 of record NC_041724.1, read on the forward strand.
CTGCTGCCTCCCGGCTTTAAACACATGACCCCAAAACCACACTGTAAATATCTCTCAAGGGCCGATTAAAAGAACAGATATCCTCTTGCTAACATCTGAACTGTATTCATGTGAGATTTTGGGTGTGTGTTCAGAGACTGTGGTCTGGGGTCAGGCAATGACAGGTCACCATGAGGGTGGGCCGGTCCCAGCTCTCTTCCCTAATCTATCTGCGTCTGTGGGATGATGAAGAGTGCAGGAGGCAGAGCAAGGGAACTCGAGGTGCCTGTGCAGGGATACGGCACCGGCCCCGATGTGCCACTCACAGGACGGCCTGCAAAATTCATTAGCCACTGTGGAGAGGACAGCCACACTGGAGAGAAAGTCACACAGGGCCTGACTCATGGCACGTGGGCCGGGGCTCTGGGGAAGGGAACAGACGCGCAGCATGACAGATGCGCCAGGCGTCAGAGGATCTGGTGATCTGTTATCTGCACCGGATCGGTGGTCTCATGATGTGTTGCTAAACAACCGGGGTTCCGTTCTCGCACAGTTCTGCAGCGTTGAAGGAAAGCTGGGTTCTGATGGAGGTGCATGAACTTAATGTACGTTAATGGATTTAGAAGTATTTATTTCCTGTTTCCACACTTGAGCCTAATACAGTCTATGACATAGTGCATTACCTAGTTTGCAAGGCTAATGAGCTGTGGAGGAAAGTTAATATAGCCCTTGTGTGACATGCTACCTGGCAGTTTGACTTGGTCATAATAGCAGTAACATTTTTAAAGAAGTAGTATTATCAGCTGTAGACTTTTTATTTTGAACATGTTAAAAGGAAATGTATAAAACTAATAAACCTAGATTTTTTATTAATCAATAATGTAGAAGATAAGTGCAAGTTTCACACTTATGACATGGTGGATCAGCTGGTCCATAGCTGTCTAGTAATACAAAAACATTTTTTAGTAAATGCTGTTTAAATAGTAAAAGTTTGTGAGACTATAAATTGCCCTAATATTCTATTTGAAAATGTAACAGTAAATTGATCATTTTGTGAGTTTTGTTGTTATTATAAAAATGTGAAAATCAAAAATTAGCCTAGTCTATAGAAAAGAAGATTTGAAATAATTTATATTAGTATTAGTTTCTGTGGGATCTTGGGGGCAGCTAATAACATGCATTGTGGTGAATGGTGAGGGGTGTGGTGGGAGCGAGCAGCTCGCTTGTGAAAGTCATATTGTGCAGTCGTGAGTCAGAGTGGCCCTGCCATCGCCCCATTCACTGCATGGAGATGAGGAGAGAAATGTTGTTGGCCGCCCAACAAAAATGATTCATCCCCACGCGCTAACCTTTGCACTGCGACCCCAAGCGCTCACATCTGCTCACCTCCAGCTTCACTCCCACTTCCCCTTCTTTAACTCTCTCCTTTCCTGCATTTGTCTATTTGGAAAATAGTGAAAGTTCTCTGTTCTGCTGGCACAGCATGGCAGACGATGGGTATTTTTATACCCATTATGCATTTCCGTGCACTCGTTTTTTCCCTTCAAAATGTTATCATACAAATGAGTCCCTTCCCCTCACTTTTTATGTTTACAATACTCTTGGTGCCCTTCAGATAGAGTGCAATTATTGTTCCATGGGCCAATGAATTTGTTTCAAGTGTCCATTGTTGAGCAAAAAAAAGCCCTGGCCGGCACTCCATCCATGCATCTGTTTCTCTGAGCAGGTATTGCTGTGGACAAGAGGGGCTCTGTGTACTTTGTGGATGGGACCACTATCCAGAAGATCAATGAGCGAGGCGTGCTGACCACCATCATTGGCTCCAGCAGCCTTATGTCCACCCAGCCACTCAGTTGTGATGCCAGAATGGACATCTCTCAGGTGAGACACTGACCAAGAGTGTATGTGTGTGTGTGTGTGTGTGTGTGTGTGTGTGTTTCTTTTTTAAAGCAAACACATAAATTTTAAAAATAACAGTTTGTCGTGCTTGTATCATGCCCATAATATACTACTTTTCTCAATTTAAAAGTTAAATTGTTTTGTGATGGCATTTTTGTAGATGCAGACAAAAGAGATAGAGTCTGGAAATTACTGTGAAAGATCATTTAAATTCATAATGCAACAAGAAAAATGCAAAACTTTTTCTTTGGATCAGAGTTGGCAAAACAATGTGGTACTGTTTCTGTTTTTGAGAGCAAACACATTTGTATTCCAGTTGAAATATTCCAGTGCCATAACTAATCTCATGTATTGCTGCACTGGTCTGCAACACGAAGCATCACTTTATCAGTTGTAATTGACATTGAGAAAGGGCCGGGGTATCAAAATATTAAATAGACATACCCACAATGTTTCAGAATACTGCTAGTTTTAATTAAATATACTTATGGATTATTAAAATCAATATATGTTTTACTTCATTCTCCATTCTTCTCCCTCTTTATGCTCATTATTTTCTCCATTGTGCTTCTTGCTGCACTCTCTCTCTCTATCTCTCTCTCTCTCTGTCCATATCACTCTCACTCACTTCACTCCACAATTCTTACTTCCTATTCCCTTTTTCTGAGGACTGAAATCTTCAGGCTCAGGCCCCAGAGGTGCCCAGCAGGGCCCAGACAAATCCAGACAATCGCTCACTCACAAACAGTGGCTGCACCCCTGAGACCATTGCTCTCTGGGCTCGGGTAGGATGCAGCTCTCACCCAGAGCCCTGCAACATTAAGGCGGCGTGCGTTGACATGGCCCAGCCACTGCCACAGCCTCCGAGCCAAAATACATTTATGCTTGGGCCATGACATAGGCTTCAACAAGCAGAAGCATCTGGTTGAACCCTCTGGGCCATGGCAGTGCAAGCTGCATTCTCTGACATAAGATCTCCAGAGAGGAGAGAAAAACTATGGAGGGGGAACTGGGAAGGGAAAGAGGAGAGATCAGCCTGAAAGAAGGATAGAGATGGAGGAAAATAATGATAATGTTTGGTGTTCAGAGTCTTTTAATCACAATGTATATCAACCATCAAAGGCAGAATAAAGAAAATGAATTGAGATTTGTCCAGATCACTATTTGAAATCAGCAGTTCTTTATGAAAATCGTTAATTCATATTCAATGGTACAATAGAATAAAATTCAATATTTTGTTTAGCTTTACCTACCACTGAGATGGCGCATTTTTCAGGTTAATTGAGCTTTAGTTCTGCTTCACAGTGCAACACTTTATCATTTTAGTAGATTGGATTGAATTTTACAGATATTAGAATAACCATTTATGGTGCTGTTTATTTATTTATTTGCTTGTTTATAGAGCAGAGTGTGTATCACACCACCGAATCACAGCCTGATGGATGCAGGTTTACAGTAAATGTCCAGTAAAATGTCCAATCAGAAAATAGCTCACACACCTTGACTTGCCGCTACAATGATGCAAAGTTCATTAAAAAGTGTTGGTCTCAAAGCATTAGAAGTCTTCAAATTTTAATCTACATGGTTTTGTTTTCCAGATATTACCAAAAAAAAGAGAAAAGAAAAAGACTAAAAGAGAAAAAGTAAACATTACACTTACATATTGACATGAATGTCCCATTCTGAAGACGTAAGACGTATATTCTGAGACATAAATCAAGGTCATCGATTGTTACCCACACTGTTCTAGAATGACTCCAAACGGAGGTTTTTCAGTGCTGACCTGGAAACCGGCAGACCCATTCTGTACCTGCCAGACTTCTGGCGTATGAATCCAGACTTCTCCTCTGTTTACCGGCGCGGGCGAAGCCGGGAAGTGCTGACGCCGGGTAACCTTTACAGCATCCGTATCGCTCGGCGCCTGCAGCTCGCTCTCTCCTCTCCTGTTAGTGTAGCTCACTGACCCACATTGCACACAGTTCCAGTGGCCCAGCAAGCCCAGCACAGGCCGCCCGCGGGGACCCATGCAAGGGTTATTACCGCGGTGACCTTTCTATTCACAACCAGGCCTTCATTTTATTGCAGCCTGGGACTTTCTCCATACATCATTGTTGTGGCTGCTGCCCATGTGGCACGTAAAGCAGCGAGGGATTCTGTTTCTCTAATAGCATTTACTACCTTCAAAACTTTCCTCCCGTTTATGCGAATTAAACCATAATTGCTTTTGACGTGGGCAAGAAATGAAGCAATAAGTTTGAACAAGATGTTTTATTTTTATTTTAATTGCGCAGACCTCAGCAGAAACCTTTTAAGTAATGTGATCTGTGGACTTTATGACTGGTCAAATTGCTCCTATCCTGCAAAAACAAACAAAGAAATAATTAAATAAGGCACTATTATTTTTATGGTGTTTTTCAAGGGCAATTTAAAATGTATTATAAAAAATGAATAGAAGTCAACACAGAAAGTACAGGTAAAAAAAATAAAAGAAAAATAGTGAAAAGAAAAAAGACAGAATGGGTGGTAGGAGCCTAGTGGGCTACATTTACATTTACAGCATTTATCCAGAGCGACTTTCAATCAGTAGTTACAGGGACAGTCCCCCTGGAGACACTCAGGGTTAAGTGTTTTGCTCAGGGACACAATGGTAGTAAGTGGGATTTGAACCTGGGTCTTCTGGTTCATAGGCGAAGCCTATGCTTTTAACCATCACCCTTAGTGAGCATTGGACAGCCATGACAGGCACCCAGGGAGCAGTGTCTGGGGATGATGCTTTGCTCAGTGGCACCTTGGTGGATTGGGATTCAAACCGACAACCTTCTGATTACAGGGCCGCTTCCTTAACCGCTAGGCCACCACAGCCCTAAACAAATGGAGGGCCTAAATGCAAGAAATATTAAAATACACATTTAAAATAAGGATCAAGTAAAACCACTGGCTGATTCCTCATTTAAAATCAGCAAAGAACAGTTATTTTTTGAGCATGGATTTTGTTTGGGCACACGTAAGATGGGATGGAAGGTGATGGTGTGCAACAACGTTGGATGGCGCTTGGCTCTTAAAACCAGGATTTTTTAAACAAGGTTGGGTGTGAGACGGAGTTTGGAGCAGCAGAAATTGGATATGATCAATAGTTATTCATGCAGACATAAATTACCCACTCTTGTGATGTGTCCCTCTCCCTGGCTGAGGGTGATGAATCATTTCGGTGATATAATGGGATTGCCGTCTGACAGATGGAATAATTGAACCCGTCAGTTGTAATTTAACATCTTCTATTTATTTACTAATTTCACCGTGAAAATCATCAGTCAGCAACTGAAACAGGTTTTTGGTCACGCAGACAGTGTGTTGGACAGTGTGGTTTAGGCAGTAGCGGTGGCCACCTACGGTGGCTTTGTCTGCGGTGATGCTGACAGCTTTTGACAAGCCTGTAATCTGGGCTGAATGTGATCACAGTTATTGGCTGACATTTAGTGACAGGAAAAAAAAGTGAGCGCATAGTAGACCTCAAAAAGTAAAGATTGAAGCGGCGGTTGACGCTTGTGTGCATAAGGAAAGAAAAAAAAAAGAGGAATTTTCTCACAGAGAGAGATGTGGTCCCAGTAACCAGTTTGAAAGCAATGAACCATACCTGTCCATACCTGGTAGGTGAAAATTGGGAGATTTTCTGACCTTCACACCAGCCTTGTGTATGGTAAAATCACCCCAAGCTTATTGGATGCGCTGGCTCCAACATTACGGTCAGAAACCTGGCTGAAGATGAAATGCTGCTCGTACCTGCTTATCACCAGAACATGGGAGAGAAAATGGACCGCAGAGAGAGAAAAAGAGAGAGCGAAATGAGCGGCACGCCGGTGCTGCACCCCAGGGGAACTCAGAAGAGATCTTATTATATTAACATTGTGTTTGTAAGCAGGATTCTTCGGCTGCATTTTCCCAGCACAATATAAGACGCAGACCATTGGGGCAGTAATGTCACAGCATTTTTTTTTTTTTGAGTGAAGTGATTGTTACATGAGATACACAGCAGCACAGCACACAGTGCACACAGTGAAATTTGTCCTCTGCATTTATCCCATCACCCTGAGTGAACAGTGGGCAGCCATGACAGGCGCCCGGGGAGCAGTGTGTGGGGACGGTACTTTGCTCAGTGGCACCTCAGTGTCACCTTGGCGGATCGGGATTCGAACCGGCAACCTTCTGTTTACGGGGCCGCTTCCTTTACCGCTAGGCCACCACTGCCCCATTTATGTTTTCTGGACATACAGATATTAAAACAAATACAAACAAGCAAGGACTGATTGCTGGTTAGCATAATCTCTAACTAACTAACATGGCCCTTTGTGTCGGTATGTAATTATTTCCAATCCCGGAAAATTAAGGATGTTTTAAACTTCCAGCGAGGAGTATTTATGATTGACAGCTCTCATGCACCCACATGGCCAAGTGTAGCACAAGTGTAACCCCACAGCACATTAAATCAAGCCTTTTGATGAACAAATTAATGAAAGTGACGTGTGAAATTAATTCTGCGTCTTATTTAGTGCCAGGAAAATATGGCTCTTAGTCCTAAATTGTTCCAGTCACTCCAGATAAAAAAAATTCAGCTGACTGTAATGTAATGTGCAAATAGAAGAGAAGATTTTGCAGACCATCATACAGAGACTGATGGTATTATGTATCGCTAACATTCCGAAGGTTGAGTGGAGATTCACAAAAAGTGATTGTCTGCTTGCTTAGGTGCGATTGGAATGGCCCACAGATCTGGCCATAAACCCCATGGACAACTCCCTGTACATCCTGGACAACAACATCGTCATCCAGGTCTCCGAAAGCCTGCAGGTCCACATCGTGGCCGGCCGGCCCATCCACTGCCAGGTGCCCGGCATCGACCACTACCTGGTGAGCAAGTCGGCCATCCACACCACGCTGGAGGCGGCCAAGGCCATCGCCGTCTCGCACCGGGGCGTGCTGTACATCGCCGAGACGGACGAGCGGAAAATCAACCGCGTCCAGCAGGTCACCACCAACGGCGAGATCTCAGTCATCGCGGGAGCCCCCACCGACTGCGACTGCAAGATCGATCCCAACTGCGAGTGCTTCTCAGGTCAGTCTCGGCCAGTAAACAAAAGACAAGCAAGCACTGTATGTAAATCTGGTGTTGCCTGGACATAAAGAGGCGTGGCACAATAGAGGTTGCAAGAATGAACAGTTTAACTTATTAACACGGGTAGATTTCTGTTGCAGTTACATATTAAATATTGAATATAACAATGGTACCAATGTTACAGAAAAACCCAAAATAAAAGAAAGGCGAAAGGGATAGAGGAAGAGACCCCCCAGCTCCCGATGGAGAAGGAAGTGAAGCACTCAGCCCAAAAGAGAAAATTCTTTTGAACATTTGACTCCCAAAAAAACAGACCAATCGGGATTTGTCCTTTGATGTCTCTGTCTTGTCATGACACCTCAAGCCATTTGACACCTCTTGTTTGGGGGAGGAGACAGCTTGACGAAGATACAGGCGGGGGGACCTTCATGAAAGACAAAAGCACAAAATTCCATGGACGAGGAATTTCCATCTTACAGGCCCGAAATAACAACTCGAGGAGCAGTGTGTGTGGAATATTGCGTTACGTTCTTTGCATCATGAAATGAAATTTTGGAGCAGAACACTCATACAGATTAAGAAAGACGTTTGCAGCTCATGTCGCACCGCCTGACTCGTTTATTGAACACTTCCATTGTTGTCAACCTCGTTCATTAATGTGCAGCTCATTCCCACGGGGGCCAAAAATGCATTTCCTGCCTTTAAGTTATCGAGCGAGAGACAAGTGTCAGGGAATCGCGGCGCATTGTTCCAGCTCTTTTAATGGCTTTGGCGCGAAAAACTCGTTCTGCAGAGTGAAATTAGCAGAGATAAGCAGAGGAAGCCTGGAGCCTCGCGTACCGCCGCACCCTGACAGTTTCTTCTTGTTTACAAGTTGCCAGTGACTGTTTCCCACACATAGACTTTACTTGGGCGGGTCGCCCAGGTAAACAAACAGACGCCAAAATAGATTTGGCTTAACGCTGTAACATTTTTAGCATTCAGTATTATTATTTTATTTCTGTCTCCGAGAATAACAGCATCCACAATCTAATAAATTTTCTTACTCTGTATTCTTGTATGTTAGACATGTAATATAGACGCCACCCTAATCATTTGTAGTCTAGTGTGTGGTAGTAGTCCATTGGATAAGACCGTTGCCTATGAATGAAACCCCACTCCCATTGTGCACTATTGGGTAGAATATGTCATCTTGGTGTACAAAAACATGACTTCCCTGGGACCAACGGGTCTTTCAGCAAAAATTTCATTTAGTTTTCACCTCTCTCCAAATTCAGTTCCCATAAATGCCATATAGTTAAGGGATTATAATCTGTGCTTGGTCACTAATAGTAATGTTGAGATCTACAAACTAAATCTACTTGTTAAGTGGTCCAGTGCTGGAATTTATAGCAGGGAAGGATAATGCCTGACAGATAAGGTACTCGATACAGAGCTAATGGGTCTATTGGATTGAATTCAGATACTGAAATGATGATTATTTATTTGCATTTCAGATTTTATAAATAATCTAAATAATTTGATTTATCAAAATCATGCATCTGTTCAATTTCATATTCATTTTGTAGGTAAAACATGGTGTTGCAATTATTAGTTGCATATACACTGCACAATTATTTAAAATGTGTTTATTTAATAAATACTTCTCAGATAAATGAGTAGACACTGTCCATTTTCAGAGGGACACCAGTAAGGGTGAACTGCATATTTTCAGCAAGGCATATTTCATGTCATCATGATCATACAAAAGTATGAAAGGAGGTCATTTGAACCAAAAAGCTTGCATGGAGGTTGTTTGAAAATTGTCAGCGGTGTTCTTGTTTCACATTAGAAGGAATACGGGGTTTCAGCTTTCACCGCGCCATTGGGCAAACTATTTCAAACAGTTCTAAACTGCACACTTTGGAAAAAATTCCACAGATCTACTAGTCTCAGACCACGGTTATGGGCTTTTGAGTTTGAATTTAGGGTCTTATAAGTATTTGGATGTAACTTGTGTATCTGGATCATGTCACCCCTTAGGCAAAGGAAGTTCAGTTCAGCTAACTTCTGCTCTTAAATTGTTCCTCCAAGTACAGGAATTATTATAGTAGCCCTGTGTTGAACCCCTTCTACCTACAGCTAAACAAAATCGTCTTAAATCCCCACCGCAAATCCTGTCCTGACCAAAATCCAAACCTTTTATCCATTATTTAATATTTAATTTCCACATAGGTGACGGTGGCTATGCACGTGATGCCAAGCTTGAAGCGCCATCCTCGCTGACTGTCTCACCCAACGGCACGCTGTACATTGCCGACCTGGGTAACATCCGAATCCGAGCGGTCAGCCCTAACCGGCCTCATCTGAACTCCGCCGGGCTGTACGAGGTGGCCTCCGTTGTGGACCAGGAGCTGTATCTGTTCAACGCCAACGGCACCCACCTGCACACCAAACACTCCATCACCGGCGACTACATCTACAACTTCACATACTCCACCGAGCGCCACCTGAGCACAGTGGCCACAGCCAGCGGCAACACGGTGCACGTGCGGCGGGACGCAAACACCGGCACGCCCCTCTGGCTGGTGGTGCCGGGAGGTCAGGTCTTTTGGTTGAGTATCAGCAGCAGCGGGGGCCGCACCCTCAAGAGAGTTTCTGGGCAGGGCCATGACCTGGCGCACATCTCCTACCACGGCAACACTGGTCTCCTAGCAACCAAGAGCAATGAGAACGGCTGGACCACAGTCTACGAGTAAGACTCATCCTTCATTCTTCCTCTGAAATAATTCTTTCTAAAAGAAAACAAGTAGCTAATTTCTGTGAAAATGCAGAGTCTGTTAATTCTTTATTTGTTTACCTACGACTATAAATATTATATAATGGAGCAACATGACTTTTTTCATTTGCAATAATTTTGCAGAGACTTTCCTATCAATATTTTAATGGTGTCATAAATGTTTATTAGCAGCTGTAAACCATTCCTGTTTACTGGTAGGCAGCCTGTATTACTTTAGTGCCATCTTGTGGTGACATTTCCAATCTGCATGAAGCCATGGTGGCTTCAAGAAGCAGTGTGGTGCAGAAGTGAACTTGACACAGCCTTAAAAAGGAAAAGGAACACACGGTAATGCTGGTGGGCAGACAAGCAGTCTGAAAAGGGAGATCCAGCTAAATCCAAATCCAAGTCACATTCCACAGTACAGTTCAATTAACAAAAAAATCAATAAATACATTTACATTTCCGGCATTTATCAGACGCCGTTATCCTAAGTGACTTGCCATCAGTAGTGACAGGGACAGTCCCCCTGGGGAAACAATGGTTTTAAGCGTTTGAACTGGAGTATTCTGGTTTATGCCAAAAGTCTTACCCACTAGGCTACTATAAATCACATGAAAAAGTAATTAAATAAATCATCATTAGCAAGAATATTTAAGAGCTCAGAATTCTACTCTAACCCTAGAAACATAAAGTGAAGTGATTGTCATTGTGAAACACTGCAGCACAGCACACGGTGCACAAAAATGAAATGTCCTCTGCTTTTAAGGCACCCGGGGTACAGTGAGAGAGGGAATGGTACCTTGATCACGGCAACCTCGGTGGCACCTTGGTGGTTTGGGATTCGAATCCGTTTCCTTACCCGCTAGGCCACTTCTAATTTGGTTGTTGTTTCCCCACCATGTACAAATATTTATGTGATATATAGAAGTAGTATTTTAAATCTGTGTTTCAAAGATAATATTCTGAAATTTGTGATGAAGATGTAATGTTTCCATCTATATGTATCAGAATCAGTGTTGTAGATGTGCTATTTTTTTCTATTTCAACGTAGTATTTTACAATCATCCATAATAATTGTAAGCAATCCATGATACCAATAATCACAGCATATTATTGGGATTTTAATCTTCTATTATGACCAATATGGTGATGCCGACCTTACAGAGTTATAGATGTCAGTCATTTTATGTTTTTTTTTAACAGGTACAATGTTGAGGGCCACGTCATAAATGTCACGTTTCCAACTGGGGAGGTCAGCAGCTTCCTGGGCAGCATGGAGAAGTCAGTTAGGGTGGAAGTTGAAAATTCCAACCTGGAGAACTTTGTCACCTCCACCAACTTCTCCGCTGCTGACACCATCTTCACGTTTCGCCAGGGTGAGTTACTTACCGTACCCATTGGGGTTAATTGTTAGACAGTCTCTCAGCTCCTGACCTTTAGGCCTTAAAGATCGTCTGGCTGTTGTTGCTGTGTGAATGATATTTTCCAGTACATCTGCCTTTTCTGTGAATACAAGATTTTTTGCTTACTCCAAATAAGTTTCCGCCCTTGTGTGGTTTGAGTTGTGCCTCAGAGAAGACGAGAGAAGCAACGAAAAAAGGAAGCCAAAGGGAGGGAGGAATCGAGACAAGGACGGAACCTTTATTCTAGCAAGAACAAAAAAAAAACTGTTATCACAATGAGAAAAATACGCCTCTCCGTGCCGTGACCTTACGCCGAATGGCATATTCACACCAGCTGCCTGCCTACACAGACAGGAGCACAGGCTGGTCGGAAGGAAACAGGGAGAGCGGTTCCTCCTCTTATATCACCCTGTGGCAAACAGACGATCTTTCAGAGAACCAAAACTGAGACTATTAAAGCCTTCCTCTCTGCTTTGTCTATTTCAGTGGGGTTGCAGTAGCAGAATTTATTATGAGTAGATAAAGTATAAATGCGTTTTGGCTGTTTGTGGTTGAAGAATGCTCAGCTTGAATTATGGAGACGAGTGTGAGAAAACTTTGCAGATGTGTGAACAGTTCATCATAACACACACAGAGAGAGAGAGAGAGAGAGAGAGAGTGAGAGAGAGAGAGAGAACACAGGAAACTGATCTCGGTTCACTTCAAAACATCTTGCTTTGTTGTCTCCCGGCTGACAATGCACTAGTTTTACATCCTTGTGTGATTGTCTGTAGTGTATAAATGAGATCTAAAAATAACCAATTCAGAAACACATACACTCAAACATATATATAATTTTTTGACCGTTCTGCATATTTCTGTTGCTTTTGAAGGTAGCTAATGCTTTTGAAATAATGACATTTGTGAAACATATTTCATATTGTATTTTTCAACGTGATACATGTTGCAGCCTGTCTTTGCTTCATAATTTTATTTGTACATTAATGGTCGTTTCTCATCTGCCCAGACCATGCTCAGAACAGCTATCGTGTCAGCGCTGATGGCTCATTCCATGTGACACTAGCCAGTGGTTTGGAGGTAATGCTCAGCACTGAGCCCCACGTAACGTCAGGCCTCGTGAGCCCAGCGATCAGTCGCTGCAACATCAGCCTACCCAGCGAGCACAGCCCCAGCCTCATCGAGTGGCGACAGCGGCGGGACCAGGCTAAAGGCAACTATAGCACCTACGAGAGGCGACTGAAGGTGCCACCATGTTCAATCCCATTTCCACCTGTGCTGCCATGTTACGCCCACCTCCGTTTAAAAACGCAATCCGCTCTCTGATTTCATAACTGCAGGGCTTCTACGTGCAGACAGGGGCCATCGTTCACTAAGTTTCATACCCCATACCTCTGCATCGCTATATGAAGCGAGAGACTGTAACAAATGCCCTTCACTGTCTGCTCCCTGTGTCACATTTAACGACTTTTAATATATAGAGCAGAATTGGAAATATTGAGTGGAAATGGAAAGTGACATTGCGCCAAATGTCAGTGATTTTCCAGCAGCGGAGAAAATGGATGAGAAAATGCAATTCGAAATGCCTTCATGCATATTAGCACCCCAAACGACCTGAACTTATCCCACCGTGCTTAAAGGGATATCCTGGACATCTTCAGTCCAGCCACTGTCTGTTGATTCTGTGGCATGCTGTCTATTAGCACCGGTGGTAATTTCCACACATCACGCCTTTAAAAGAGTAACGTGACCCTGATTCCAAACAGGTTCGTAATGGGAGCTAAAGACCAAGTTCAGTCTTCCGTGAAAAAGAACAAATTTGCCCTGAAAAGGGAATTCGAGGCATTTTCTTATAAGATAATTATAATAATTCATGAAGCCATTTTGGTTAAGAAGTTCGGTGATCCCTGTTGTACTGTTTCATTCTTAATCTCTAAAATTGACGTTTTTTGTGATAATTCAAATTTGTGTGTGTGCTGTGTGTGTGGGTATCAGGGGGATGTTCTGTTGTTCTCCTAGCAATGTGTTGTATTTTACTAATAAATTAATTTGTTATGTGTTACAGGCTCATAACAGAAATCTGCTGTCCGTAGACTTTGACCAGGCCACAAGAGTGGGTAAGATTTATGACGACCACCGCAAATTTACCCTCAGGATCCTCTATGACCCTCTGGGCAGGCCTATCCAGTGGTCGCCCAGCAGTAAATATAATGGGGTCAGTGTCACCTACTCTGCCACTGGACTGGTGACCAGCATACAGAGGGGCAACTGGACAGAGAAGCTGGATTATGAAAATGGCAGGGTGATCTCCCACGCTTGGGTCAATGGGAAGATCTGGAGCTATTCATTTGTGGAGAAGGTATTGCTTCTTTTAGTTTTCACTTAATACAGATGGGTGACAAATTGAAGGGAACTCTAAAAGAGATAGGTGGAGAAACGTCTTTGTGGTCAATATGATTAGATCAAATACAGTAAATCATTGTGAACTATCAAATTTTTCTATGATGAAAACCAGCTGGTGTTGAAGTTAATAAGACTAGCGTTAACTAGTTAAAGTTAACTAGAATACATATATACACAAATACAAAAATAGTCAATTTCCTTTCATTTGTCATCTGTCTGTGATCAAAAATATGAGGAGAAAGACATTGGAGAGTTGTAGAACCATGTGTTTTATTTCTTCTCAGTCCATCATGCTACTCCTGCACAGTCAGCGCAGGTACATATTTGAATACGACCAGACCAACCGTCTTCTCTCCGTCACAATGCCCAGTATGGTGCGCCACAGTCTGCAGTCCATGCTGTCAATCGGCTACTACCGCAACATCTACAGCCCGCCAGACAGTCAGGCCTCCATTATGCAGGACTTCACCCAAGACGGACGTCTGCTCCAGACACTGTTCCTTGGCACGGGTCGCCGCACCATTTACAAGTATACCAAGCAGGCCCGCCTATCCGAAATCCTGTATGATACCACACTGGTGACCTTCACTCACAACGACTCATCAGGCGTGGTCAAGACCATCCATCTCATGCATGAAGGCTTTGTTTGCACCATCAGATATAGACAGATAGGTAAGTATGTCAATAATGAAATGAGCAAATAATGAAAGTACTGTCCAGCGTGAATTTATTGGTGTATTTTATGATGTTCCTCAATAAAAAGCTCAGCTCCGTGACATATCGGGATATTCAGCAACACCAACTATGACTTGAACCAGGTCTTTTAACAAGCATGCTATAAAACACACAAAGATCTTTGGCCAGCTGATTGAGGTCCAGAATGAATTTGGAGCCCTTGCCGTTTCAATCAGTAGTTACAGGGACAGTCCCCCTGGAGACGCTCAGGGTTAAGTGACTTGCTCCAGGACCAGGATGTTACGCTGTAGGCTACTACCCCAGTCGTAGAGTGGTAGAACGTGTTTACTAGCATTTTCTCTTGGCCAAATGAATATAAGTTTCAACAGGAAACGAACCTGCTCTGGAGAGAACGGTTGATTAAAATGGCTTTCAAATAGCATAAGCTGATTAAACATGGAGTGTTTGGCAGAATTAATTTGGCTGTTCTAGCTGATAATAACGAGACGCTTCTTTTCCTTTTTGCATCCGTGGTAGTTGAATGTTTCTTATCGCTGTGTCCCAGCTGATTTATCGTTTCGTCCTCAAACAGAATTGAATTTTGCCTTCCATTAACTGATCTGTTTTTTTCCTTGCAACAAATGGCCATTTTCGAGAGCCTGATAAAGCTAATTGTTGCCTGAAATCGGCAATCCAAAAAGATGAAGGGGAAAACAATAGGGACAATGAGCTTGATAAGAAGCTGGTGGTGTAAATTGCTGTGCTCACTAATGAAGGAGTTTTGTGTGCCTGATGTATCCTGTTGGTCTGCTGTGTGTTCTCTTCATGTGTGTTTGTCTGTGCACAACATGGAGACTGTAATAATTTTTGGCTGTAACAACAAAAGGTCGTTGATGAAACACTACTGAATTAATTAATCGTGGGACACATTTCTCACTAGCTGAACAATTCAACTGAACCCACAGAACTGTGGGAAGAAAGTAAGTTGTAGCATTCTTAAAATTAATGTCCCAGCATTAAGAGCCGTATTCCCCAATCATAACATTTGTTGGTATATTTCATTATGTTCCTCAATTAAAAGCTCAGCACCAATACTTGAGCACAAAATGTGTTATCCAGGCTGCAGTTACTGCATTAATTGTTCACAGACGGATGCTTGGTCCATTTAAACATGAATCCTTAATGCAAGTTCATTTCCATGTGAGCGCTGTTGAAGATTTATAGGGCGGTTTGAAGAAAGGACTTTGTGTTAATCTGAACCGGCCTTTTTTGTTCATGCAGGTCCCTTAGTTGGTCGGCAGATTTTCAAGTACAACGAAGAGGGGCTGGTAAACGCTCGCTTCGACTACAGTTACAACAACTTCCGGGTCACCAGCATGCAGGCAACAATCAATGAGACACCACTTCCCATTGACTTGTATCGCTATGTTGATGTGTCAGGACGCATTGAGCAGTTTGGAAAATTCAGCGTCATCAACTATGATTTGAACCAGGTCATCACCACACATGCCATGAAGCACACCAAGATCTTCAATGCGTACGGCCAGTTGATCGAGGTGCAGTACGAAATCTTGAAATCTATCGCCTATTGGATGACAGTGCAATATGACAACATGGGACGGACCACAATTTGTGACATTCGGGTCGGCGTAGAAGGGAACATCACACGCCACACATTTGAGTATGACGCTGACAGCCAGTTACAAACGGTCCTGGTAAATGAGCGTCCGCAGTGGCGTTACAGCTACGACCTGAATGGCAACATTAACTTGCTCAGCCATGGTACCAGCGCAAGGCTGATACCGTTACGTTACGACGTGCGGGATCGAATCACTCGACTTGGTGAAATCCAGTACAAAATGGATGAAGATGGTTTTTTGCACATGCGAGGTAATGACATCTTCGATTATAACTCCAACGGCCTCCTGGTGAAGGTCTATAATAAAGTGTCGGAGCATAGTGTCACATATCGCTACGATGGATTAAGCAGGCGAGTTTCTAGCAAGTCGAGCAGTGGCCACCACCTCCAATTCTTCTACGCTGACCTGGCCAATCCAATGAGGATTACACACATGTACAACCACAGCAGCTCTGAGATCACCTCTCTGTACTACGATCTGCAGGGCCACATCATTGCCATGGAGCTGAGCACGGGCGAGGAGTACTACGTAGCATGTGATAACATGGGAACGCCACGAGCTATCTTCAGCAGCCGTGGCAAAATTGTGAAGGAGATTTTATATACACCATATGGAGACATATATCAAGACACAAACCCCCACTTCCAACTGATCATTGGTTTCCATGGTGGTTTGTACGACCCCCAAACGAAGCTGGTGCATTTTGGAAGGAGGGACTATGATGTTGTGGCCGGTCGTTGGACTGCACCAAACTACAACATCTGGGGTGAACTAAGCAGTGATCCGAAACCTTTTAATCTTTACTCTTTCAAAAACAACTGTCCTGTTGGGAGCATTGAGGAAGTCACCCAATTTACAACAGGTCAGCAAAGACCTTATTTTTTAACAGAATGAATTATCTTAAAAGGACATGAGGCAATCCCTGTTTGTTGATGTTTGCAGACATTGGCAGCTGGCTGCAGCTCTTCGGATTTCAGCTCCACAATGTGGTCCCAGGTTTCCCTAAGCCTGATGTGGTCGGCATGGAGCAGACATATGAGATGATGAAGACCCAAACAAAAACCCAGGACTGGGATTCCAGTAAGGTGGGTGAGAGACACAGAGAGTCGACTATCGAGCCAGCCAGCTCTCTAGTACCTTCAGTCAGGTGTAATCAGGTCATCTTCTGAAAACCTGCTTCATCAGTGCATTTACTTGATCCAAGCCTAAACAAGCGAGAGAAAGATCCATAGCTGCATGTCATTAGTGTTGGCGTGTGTTTATTGTGAGCTGTAATGGATGTCAAGGGATGGCAATACCTACTGATTGATGTATCACTCACTGTGATTACTGTGCTCTAAGTAAGACTTGTTCATTCACATTCCATGGTTTTCCCATCACAAAGCCATTGACAATAGGCATGTTTGACTTGGCAGCAGGTACCACATTAGGCAAGTTCACCCTCAGCTAATGTCTGCAACCATGAAGAATACAATGGGAACAGCTAAATCAGCTAAATAAGCTTGTACTGAAAAGTTGCAGCCTTTTACTTGACATTGGCATTAGCTGAGAATGCATTTTTATTGATGATGTAGTAAAACAGACAGATGAAGATGCAATATACTGAGATGCATCAAGAATCAATGTTCATTCAAATCATTGACAGGGAAAAAAAGTTATTGAATTGAAATGTGTGACTATGGAAGATTCCACCTTTAAAAGACAAATGGATAAGCATTTATATATGAAATTTACTTTCCCCTTTTCAAGATAAAAATAACCAACCATTTCATATTTGTTTATTTCTGACATATTTCATGTGATGTTAGCCGAAATGCCCATGTGCCATAGTTCATACACCTTATTTACAGTGACATTGACTGAGCATGCCCTGGTAAAGGGTATGTGGTTAAACTTTGCTGTCCCATTTTTTTTTGATGTAGCAGATGGTTCTGGGAATTCAGTGTGAGCTCCAGCGTCAGCTGCGAAACTTCATTTCTTTGGATCGTCTGCCCATGGTCTCATCCATTGGATCAATGGAGCACTGCTCCGGGCTCACCCCAAGGTTCTCGACCCTCTCTTCTATTTTCGGGAAAGGGGTCAAATTTGCCATCAAGCATGGCATGGTCACGGCAGACATCATCGGTGTGGCCATTGAAGATAGCAGGCGAGTGGCGACCATTTTGAACAATGCCGTCTACCTGAGTGCCCTGCACTTCACAGAGGACGGCCTTGACACACACTACTTTGTGAAACCGGGACCGGTGGAAGAAGATCTGGCAGCCATCGGAGGCACAAGCAGCGGGCGCATGTTGGAGAACGGCGTCAACATGACTGTGTCGCAGATGACGGTGGTGGTGGCCGGAAGGACTAGGCGCTTCGCCGACATCCAGCTGCGCCACGGGGCACTTTGCCTCAGCGTCCGCTACGGGGCCACCCCAGAAGAAGCCCGCCAGCAAGTGCAGGAGTCTGCCCGGCAGAGGGCGGTGGAGCGGGCGTGGGCTCGGGAGAAGAGGCGGCTCCAGGAGGGCGAGGAGGGGAGCAGGGCCTGGACAGAGGCGGAGCAGCAGCAGCTTCTTACCACGGGCAAGGTGGCCGGCTACGACGGTTACTTCATGCTCTCTGTGGAACAGTACCTGGAACTATCTGACAGTGCCAACAACATTCACTTTATGAAACAAAGCGAGGTTGGGAGGAGGTAACAACGGTAAGAGACTTGGTTTTTGCATTTTTGGTTTTGCTCACCAAAGACTGCCTGTTTTTAGACATTTGATGTACGGTTTCTACTAATATTGGGGAAAAAATGTAAAAATAATAAGGATGACACTAGGGAGTGGATTTCCAACTGCCTTTAATTGTGACAAAATGATGGTATTTTATTATTGTTCAAAGTGGAGTTTCTAAAGTGGCAAATGCGGTTTTGTTTTTTGCTGTGGCTTAGCTTTTATATATGGAGACACTTCTTGTATTTTTATTTTCCCACAAATTTTAAGTTGTTTCTTAATTGCTTCTTTAAGTCACAGAAAAGGAAATTAATATCATTAATAGTGCAGACCAGTTCAGTTTGGGTTGCTACACCTCAATTACATTTATAGTTTACATTTTGTGTATGAGAGGCCTTGTTAAAGATAAATATTCTTATTATGAAATGCTATATAGGCAAATCTCTCTAGAATACAATTTCTTTTAAATTTCATTGTTACAATTTAACAGAGTTATAAAATTGAGTGTGTATATTATATGCTCAGAAAAAAACTGTACATAGGAAGTGCTTTACAAAAGGAAGTGCTACAATTTTGAGTATGTTGTCGTACATAATGAAGTGTTCACATTGTTAACCAATAGATGCAGTTTTTAATGAAACCTTACAAGCTATGACACTGTTCGAGAACCGAGTATGGGCGGGTCGGGGTAGGGTCAATGCCGATATAATTAAAGTTACTATGTGTGAACTGCTGAGTCACTTTATTTTGTCTCCTTACAGAGGTCAAAATTGTTCATAAAAATGCTTCATACTCCTTTTAAAAGCCCTTAAATCAATTTCTGTCTGTTTGTTTTATTTAGACTTCCTTTCTCAGGCCTTTCATGCAGTCTTATACTGTTTTTTTTTCTGGTTTAAATCCTGCTGATTAAACAGGATGGTTTGGCTTTGGTTCATAAAATGTAAAAATGAGCCTGCAGTATGGGAGTCACTGGCTCAGATGCTTCTGGAATTTCGTCCAAAAGTTCATCTAGGTGTGTGTCTGTTCCCTGGCGTGTTAAAGAGCCCACACTCCCATCCAATATCACATGTTTTCTCATGTCGGCTTGTCAGTACAGCCTCCTGAACATTTCTAAACTTTCCTGCAGTCTGCTCTGCCTGACAGTTGCATGCCCACACAATTATTTCTTACTTCACTAACAGTAATTCAGGGGTTTTTCTCTACTCTGTATTTTTCTTGCATGCTGTGTGTTTTGCATGTGTATGACCTTTCTCAGAGTCTCCATCTGGGTTATCTCTTTATTAAAAACAGATGACTGGTCGTGTAGAAGATTCGCTTTCATCATGTGGTCTGCTTATCGGATTTTTTATTTTTGCTGGACAAATGGAAGTGAAAGAATCAGCAGTCAGAAACACCCCATCTCTTGTTTCATGCAAGCCTGTTTACACGAAGCTCATGTACGTAACGTTCGTGCAAAATATCAGTTAAACCTACAATTGCAAAAACGTCACTTGACAGTAAAAGAAATGGCGCAGCCTCCACTTATTCACGACAGCAGAGGGACATTCCTTCCCTGCCACAGCCCTGGTTTTGGCCTCCCTGCAGTCAAAATCGCAACTGGATTTTCACTCCAGCCTGTGAGCAGCTTCAGCCTTCTCATAACGTACTTTCGGGGACAGGCAATCCGAAGATGTGCTTTCGATTTATGTCACCAGAGAATAAAAAGAGCAAGAGAAAAGAAAAAGTCAAGACAAGCCTATAAATCTTGACAGTTATGCCAAGTCATAAAAAAATGTGCTTCATTTCCGACTGAAATTACTAACACCATGAAATTTCTTTTCATTTATGAAATATTACTGCTGTATAGCACATACATGACAATGCATTCTTTACAAAAAGTATTGTTTTTTAATTTCCTGGCAAAATAGAAGTACATTTACTGTCATAAATGCATAATGACATCCCGCTGTAGTCCCTCCTTAACCTCCCACCCACTTCTCTGCTTCTGATGTTGGCTGAGTGTGTGGTGTAATATGGACTGAAGAGTGTGTGTACCGTCCACAAATATCTCAAACTACAAATGCCTGCAGAGAATCAGCAATTGACCTTTTGAATTCCCATATGATACGGCTTGTCCCATCTCCAGCATCAGATTGGGTGGACTGTTGAGAGATGGGTTGCTAGGAGACCAGAACTGTTTCTGAGGAGAATGTAAACTGTAACGGTGCACCACCCATCTTTTCCTGTTACACACCACACAGGCAGCTTTTCTGAACTCGCTCATTTTATTAATATTATTATTAAAATTATTTAAATTCCATTCATAGTAATAACAACAGTAATACAGCTGCAAGGAGCAATTCTATTATTTAATTTCAGGCCCATAAATTAAGAGTTTATAAAGTTTGTAATTGTGTCAGTAAGTAATTTATTTTACCAGCACTCAAATCATGAAATAGCATCAACTTAAATTGAGTCAAATATTGTTTGTACAGCATTAATTCACAGAATTATACCATATCACATTTTGAAATTAGACAAAAGGCACATTAAAATAAAGGATTAAAAAGAGTAAAATTAAATAAAAAAAGGGCAGGAGGATTTCAGAGGACTCCTGATGAGACCCCGTTTAGCGTGTCAGTCAGAAGGACGAGCGTTTTTTGGTCTTCTGTAGGGGTGGGCGCTCCGGCGAGACTGGAGGCTGGCCAGAGTGTTGAGGCTGAGGGGAGCGGCGGGTGTTTTGCACAAGGACCGGGTACAGAAGTGGAATTGCAATGCCCTGGTCTGGTTTTTCAAAGGCACTTATTAAGTTCTTGATTTTCCGAAAGAATCGCTTGTTCTGTTCGGGTGCTGTCTGAAAAACAGGAAGCAATGGAAAGCTCAGCTACAGGTGTGCATGGTGAAAAGTGCTCGCACGTGTTCAGTAGTTTGTATGTCATTGAACAGATGAGCTCTTTTGTGTGTGTGGGTCTGTGTAATTTTGAAACTCGTTTCTTCTTTTGCATATAAATAGGCCCATCGGCTCAGACAGACCACCTACAGCAGGGACGCATGCATGTGGATGCTGCGGTTTCTTTTTGAGGTTAGAGCAGTAGATGAGATTTGATGGCCAGTACAGAGGCTGTTGAGACATTTCATTCTTTTATAAAAAAAAATCATGATCATGTTTTGGTGATATTCGTACTGCTATTCATATAATTTTTATTTAAATGTATCTTTTATTTCTTCCGCACAGTGTTTTAAGAATTTAGAATGCATGATACAATTTAATAAATGAAAACATATACATGCTATATAGTTGAAATTTAGGATTAGGTCTGCAATCAAATCATTAAAAAAAGTAAAAAAGAAAAGTGTAACTACACAGTATTGATGTGTCCTAAATAAATATGTTCTGACATACAGAAATTACAAAAAATAATGAACTCAGGTTCGCTCGCTTTAGAACCCAGCACCACTGCCATCTGCTATGATTTCAGTCAGTATTATGCTGGGGTTTAGGGAAGAGTTTTATTGGGCTTTTTGTTTGGTTTTTGGTGAAACAGAATTAAAATGACTTAAAATTACTTAAATAATGAAATTAAACAGTTTAATTGATTGCCCTGGAATAGCTTTCTAAATGGGGTCAAATATAGATTCAGACCACATCAACCTTTTGAATATAGATATGTAAGGCATGTAAAGGGAGTTGGGGGGTAGAGAACCTGACCTCTGCAGCCCAGTTGCCCTCCGCGTTCTGGTGGAGACGATAGGTGTAGACATATCCTTGACACCTGTCAATACCACAGACAGTCATAAATCACAGAGCCGATGGGCTTGGAGGGGAAAAAACTGTTACCGATTAGTCATGCAGATTTGATTTCTGCATTTATTAGTTTTATTGATATTCACATCGTTCTAATTGCGATACTACTCACAGGACACATAAGCAGTAGACCCCGGGCATGGACTCGCTGTCTCGGATCAGATAGCTCCCATCCTTCCCAGACTCGCTGAGCCTCCTCTCTCCCACGGCTTTACCAATGGCTCCGTGGTACACCGGCAGAGAATCCATCACTGCGTCTCCGGCTGCCCTTCTGGCATCTCTCACCTATCTGACATGCACCCAGCACGTTGTTCCTTCGGCAGGAAATGATGCAATCGCAGGAAGCGACTTCTTTCTTTATCTCGCTCTCTACCACAATTTAGACTGTCAATGGAAAATGGCAGTTTAGTGGATTTTTTTTCTACTCTTTGGTTGCACTTTGCAACACAGCATTTGTTGCCTATTAAAATATAATTTCCCATTAAAATGGGACCTCTTGAGGCTTCAGTAAGTATGCTTCTCAGTAGAAATATGAATAATGAATAATATGGGCGCATCTTTCATATGCAAGCGGAGAGAGAGGGATTAGGGTGAGGTGATTTGTTGTTCAGGAGGGTTCTGGCCAGAGGGTTTCTGAAAAAAAAACTTGCTATCCCAGCACACACACACACACTTTTGATTTTGACTCGTGGTCTGTATTCATCACTGGATTCTGCTGTGTTACATTTTGTTGGCATTCCACGTTGCACTTCGGCAGTGGCCTGCAGCACCCAGCATGAAGCAAAACACACAAAACACTTTTATGATTCACCATTAAATATACGGCAGCATCAAGCTGATTTCAGGCCATGGCAGAGGTCAACTGGCCTGCTTCCCCCGGAGGAAAGCTGAGGGGGCAGGAGGAAGGGTGCCGTGTACGAACCGAAGCCATTGATTCATTTGCTCCACCGATTTGTGGATTTGCGAGACCACTCGGGCCGCATCGCACTATGATTAACTGTGAAATAAGCTGCGCCTCGTTCCCCGAGCTCTCGCGGCAGAGTTTCATCATCACGTCCACACCCAATTAAGAACAATTAAGGGGGTTTGGCTGCTAAAGCAAACACAAAATAAAAGCCTTTGTGTGTGTGTGCGTGTGTGTGTTTGTCTTTTAAATTAAGGCTTTTGCTGCGAAAATCTATTTCTGTCCATTACTAGCTGCTTCTGCTGTGGTCATCTGTCTCCCTCTGGTGGTGGGATCTCTTCTTTTTCGTCCTGACGATCGATGTTCTGCGTTCAGTCAAGGATTTATTTAATGACCCGCCACGCTCTAATAAGCCACTGCTGGGTCAGGACACACATTACATGCCAGTAGTCTGTGCAGTTGCTGCATTAATAGTATAATAATCATGTGGAACTGTCTGTGGTGCTGATAGACATAATATCATGTGGGCAACATTAGCATTTAAGCGTGGAAAAAATTATATTTCTGTTTAATTCATAATAACCTGACATTATTATTCACTGTAGAAATTCGTAGTTAGACATATGTGATGAATAAATACAAATTTCTCACTGTGGACATGGCCATGTTAGGAATTTGTACCATCTGGTTGGCCTCAGTTTGATTTTCCACACCAATTCGCTGGAATTTCGAATATGTCAGGAAAGCGCCGCCTGGAACATCGAGTGAGCGCCAAAGCCGAGTGTAAATATTATATTGTAAATATGCATTTATAATCATAATGCAGTTGATACATTTAAAAAAATACTGACCATAGCATATAGTAGTGCATCATATATATATATATATATATGTGTGTAAAGAATTTTGTGACTCATGAAACTCATGAAAATCCAAATAGTTACAAATATTACCTTTGGAAATGTCCAAGCTCTGAAAAATATTCTAATTAATATCGTCAATACTTTATGTAGGCTGAAGGGTTAAGGATTTAATTTCTGCATTTAATTATGAAACCAAATGGCCTTTTTTGATATCCTGTTTGTTTTGGGGTTTTTGATTGTTTTTTGTCGTAAACATTTAAAAATATATGTTCCAAATATGCACTCTTTTCAAGAGCTTACGAGTCCAGTAGGTATCATTCTGCCCCAGAATCTCCCATAAATGAGGTCAAACTCAGGCTGTCACCCTGAGGTCATTCCAGTGAGTTGTGTCTGAGTCCAGGGCCCCCAGATGCTGAATGCACCATAATCAGTCTTTACAGCAGGCTGCTTTTTTGGGCCATGAATCTCCAGAGGTCTGTTGGGATAAAATAGAGGTTATGCGGCAGGATCGATAGCTGAAGGACCTTTGTGGGATTTGTACTTGTCTGTGTCAATGCATACATCCAATTACCAGAAGGTAGAACCCTCTTTTTTTAGTAATGCCCTTTCAACCCCATGCTCATACAAGTAAAGTCGGAGGTCGGTGTGAAGAGGTTATGCCATCCCGGTTTCCATCGGCCCCGGGTCCTTCAGATCACTGAGCTTCCTGGAGAAGGAGC